>NW_015373950.1:0-23627 GCF_001272555.1 Dufourea novaeangliae | reverse complement strand
TAGTTTTCAGTATACATTCATTAAAGTGTCACGAATGAACTGAGGAGATTCTGTCGGTGGAAATAAGTCCAAATACGACGTCATTCGGATTATTTTCAATAATATATCATTTTCATCCGCAACATTACGTATGAGTAACAATTGTCCAATTACACTCGAATTTGGACGCATTTTAATCGGGAGAATTTCTTCAATTCATTCATGACATTTTCATTAAAATATATTGCAAATTGTAAAACTTTAAATTTTCATTCGTGCGTTATTCTTTATCTCATCTACGTCTGTTTACATTATATGCCGATGGGTCGGTCGCTGGCCTTGGACGTTCGGCGAGAATCGAAATCTCGCCACGAGCCGTAGGCCGTAGCTATTCCATCGTTCTCCTCACGGGTAGAATTGCATGCGGGACACGAGGCAACAGCGTCAGAAAAACGATACTTTCCGGCAACACTGTCTTCGCGTAGGAAATACACAAACCCAGCTTCATGGTAACGGGGAACAAAATTTATTTGTGGGTACTGCCGCTAGATGTCGTATTATCAAGCCGTCCCAAATATCGATTTTGTGTTTCCGCTGGCGTCCGATTGTTTACATCAGCGCTTCGATCGATTCGGAGTTGGCCACAAAGGAGTCTCCCCCCTTAACCCTTGCATTCGTTGTATTTTTGTGTGTATATTACACGATGTATAAGTGAATCACCAAAACATTTTATCATTTAAAAACCGTCCAATGTCTGTCATTCGTTGCTATTTTACAAGTTTTTTTATTTTTATCATAGTTGTACATAATAATACCCATTATAATGTTATTATGCAAAATAAAACCCCATTTTTCTTACCTATAATCAATAAACACTCTTGAAATATTTTAAAGAAATTAAAGTCGCGTAAGCTTCTATTGTATTTGTAACAATACCAACCACCTTAATTCTACCCAATGAAGGCGGTAAAGGACCACAAATAATGTCTTATTTTACTGAGAAACTCTTTTAAATGCACATTCAAATCTGCGCCAAATCATCAACACAAGACCAAAAGAAACTATTATAGTAATATCTCGATGAGTGGCGACGTACTCGGGTCCGCTTCGGAGTATTCGTGGCAAGGCGGAAAGGTTTTCACCTCCTCAGAAATTTGTTTTCTATTCGAAGCCAAACCTCTGCTTAGTTTCTGTTTACTCTGTTTTGATCGATTCAAGAGAGGTACTCCCCAGTGGTGGGAATAACGCCGTTGCTCGTGTCGCATTCATCGAGGAATCACTGTATAGACTCACATATATATACACATATAACAAATATCACATATATAACAAAAATGTTGAAGGACTCGGAAGTGGGAGACTCGTGAGGTGATTTAAAACAAGTTTTTCCTTAGCAAAAATGTTATCCGAGGCTTTGTTAACGAGATATTAACGAAAAACCCCGACCAATCAGAGCGCAAGTCTGCCAGCCCAGTTCCCGCGTTAACGTTGGCTACAAATCGCAGCGCGTAGCCACCGTTAGCGCGGGAACTCGGCTGGCAAACTCGCGCTCTGATTGGTCGGGGTTTTTCGTTAATATCTCGGTAACGGAGCCTCAGATTAGATTGTTGCTAAGGAAAAACTTGTTCCAATTCACCCCCCGAGTGCCCCATTTCCGGGTCGGACAACATTTTTGTTGCACCCTGTATATATATATATTTACTTTGTAATTTAAAATACGTAGCCAAATGGCAACAGTGGAACCAAAAGGGCTTAAACTCCACCATAATATTAAAACCACGGCTACGGCCTTAAACGATGGTCGACAGGCCGTCCCAAAATTCCCGCAAACACTCCTTCCGTGTCCGAGGTGTGAAAAAGACCCCTTCACAGCCACGAAGAAAGATTACACGAGCGCGCGAGTATCTACACGCCACCAACTACACCAAGCAACTTGATTTTCCTTTCGTATTTACGGCGCTCGGTCTGATGATCAATACATCACGGGGCCAGTACCTCACCCCGCAACAAATCTACAATCATAAATCCACCGTGAACAACAGTTTTGCACGTTCCCATAAATTCCCCGAAGAAAACGAACGGCTGAACAAGCCACCAGAGGAGGGCGGACGTTTCGTATACACGTATATGTGTATGTATGTGTAGGAATGAGTGCGCAATTTCAATTTCTTTCCGCTATAATTGCGTGTGCATCCATCCTGCCGGGGAACAAGAGGCGGTCTGGGGTGGTGGAACACGCGGGACTGCACCGTAAACATGGAAGCAGGGTGGGTTGAAAGGCGAAGATCGAAGGGGGGAATGGGAAATGATCGCGGGAATTCCGGGAACCGTAGATTCTGGCGGCGTAAACGCGAGCTTCGTCGAAAGTAGAGAGAGTAACGCCGGGGCCGAGCGTTTCCGGCGCGTGTATTCCGATACGTTACCGTTTCCCGAAGAACCTCTATATCCATGGGGGTCGAGCCAGGAGACGATTGCTTTGCACTTCTGTGCACGCCCCCCCGGGGCAATCGTAAGTTGAGATACCTACTCAGAAGAGAAGCCGCCCCTCTCCTTTCCTCGCGCGTTACCCTCTCTTGCTTCATCGCATCAGCGTCCCCTTTCGCTACCCTTCCCAATCGTTCCCCTTCCTTTCAATCCCCCTTGTCGCTCTCTACCCTCCAGTCCCTGTCTGTTGGCCGCCACACCGTACCGCTTCTGGCCTCCTTTATCCTCTTCCAGAGTCAGGTCGTGCTTCTCTCCTGGCGACGTTGAAGTCTGTAACCCCCGAATGCAACCGGCACCGCGAGAACCGAAGGAGCTCCGTGTTGGTCTAAGACTCGCTAAGAGGGAGCCGCCCCCCCCCCACCTCCTTCCCCATAGACCAAGAGATCGATCGCTCGAACGTGCTTTCGGCATCCTCGAATATTACCCTCCACCTATAACCGACCTATATCGGGCCGCGGGTGGGTACATGTAATACCGTTGCCCGCGTGCGTGTGGGTATGTATTTACATAGCCTCCGATATTGGACATATTGATGCCTATATGATGCATAGACCACGATGTTATGTATCTATATATGTATACATATACATACATATAAGTGGGTTGCTATGTTAATGCGTGTGTATACAGATATAAATGCATTTCGGGTACTGTGGATGCATACTGGGTAATAAGTCTTGACGCAGAATGTGATAGAGGGTCTCGAACTATAATAAAGATCAGATATCGTTAAGCTGCGTCTACACTATATAGCATAACATGTTATATAGCAAAGTTATGAAACTTGTTAGAGAAACAGAAAGTAAAATGAGTAAATATACATATACAATAAAAGAACAACCTCTGATTTGAATGGTTTTTTAATATGTTGTGAGGGTCATTACCCCGAGTAGTATTGTGAAGGATTTAGTTGGGGGTTGCCGTTTGTAAGAAGTCTGTAGTATTGATAAGCAAAATGATCGGTAACCTTGTCCTTTATAAAAGTTGTCAAGGTCACCCCCCTGAATGACCTTCAGAGTGTTTTAGTCATCAAATGGTATTTATTAAAAAGTTATTAAAAGGACAGTGACACCTTTTCCTTGAACTGTCTCTAACCAACTTAGGAGCATTATACTTATCGAAGTTGGTTATAGACATTTTTTCGTCAATAACATTTTCACACCCCTCTCCATAAGTCACCGGACACTCGATTATTTTGTAAAAATCGGTAATCGAAACAAATGCAATTTCTTGAAGCAGTTTCACTGATTTATTCTAATTTTCTGTAAAATAGTGAGCGTGAACATAGCTTAAACATCTATCAGGATTACTTAAAATTTGCAAAATAACAATTAGCTGTAAATTTTGTAACACTATTCATAAACCGAGCCAATTTAGTGCAACCATTAACAAAGAACTTGTGTGATTATAAACTGATTTAACTGGAAGCAGAGGAGAATTGTTTTAAAAAATTCACCGTTGAAGTGCCACGATTTATTTGGATGAAAATTCCTGAACGACATGAACACAATACAGTCAATTTTCGATTAATGCTCCAAACTCGGAACTGCTTTGGAACAGTTATCGTAGAGGGGCATTATTTGCCGCACCTCATAAACTTCAGGTCGAGCCTCGGTTGCTCGCCTTTGTATTTTACCGACGGCCGACAAACAGTCCAAGCTGTAGTGGAGATGAAGCAGAAGCATTTAACCTAGAGATCTTCCTAAGCATTCATCAAGAATGTACTGTATTTAAGATTATACAAAACATTGAAAATAATCTATATTTTCTCTCCAATGTATACAATTAAATAAGAATTGGTTCATTTAATCATTTAAATGACTTTTTAACGCTAATACTTTCTTCATCTGCATTCAGTAACATAAGTACCCAATTACTTACGAACAAGAGTGTACATGTTACAACTTCAAAAAAGTCGTCTTTTTGAAATATATATTTTGTAAGCCATATCACCGGTGACCGGCACGTCGGTGAATGCGTTAAATAGTATC
Organism: Dufourea novaeangliae; assembly: GCF_001272555.1. Taxonomy (NCBI): domain Eukaryota; kingdom Metazoa; phylum Arthropoda; class Insecta; order Hymenoptera; family Halictidae; genus Dufourea; species Dufourea novaeangliae. The sequence continues at coordinate 19,173 of NW_015373950.1, read as the reverse complement.
CCCGAAGCTCCACTCCTTTTGTGCCCCATCAGCCAACGTGCACGAGCAGATCGGCGTGTTAGGTCCGTACGTATACCGGGACATAATTTCCATTATTAGATCCGCCCATCTACATATGGATGTAATCACCTTGCACGGCAGGTAAGTGTATGCACGTGCAGACAAAATATTTGCACCGGCTTCTGTATAGTGGTGGCATAATGTACAACGCATTACGTGGAACCACGGGGGTGGGTGGAAGAGGAGGCTCGTAAGGAGAAGACGATGGAAAGAGGTCCCTGGATATTGTTGAGCGACAATAGATACGATTCCGCGGGCCATCTGTCCGCTGGTGGTACGAAAATTGTGTGGAAAATCGAAAGCCTCTGCGGGGGAATAGGGGAGGGGGGAGTGGCATCTGGTGCATTACATCCCCCTAGTGGTGTGTAGCCCGGTGAAACTCTTCGATATCGTGAACTGCAACTTAGGGAAAAGAATTTTTCGCGCAAGCATGGAACAGAAAGCCTTCCCTCGCCCTCCGCCACCCCGTCACCGTAGTTTCGAGCGGAAAATTGGAAAATGGTTTATCGCGAGTTTCGTGCACGCGATTCAATGCATTTTTCCTGGCCGACCGGCAGATTTCACCGGTGCGCCCGCCGCCCGATATACGCGTTCTAACGCGTTTTAATAAAATTCCTCTCTTCATTTCAATTGTTAGCCGGTGCTGCCACGGTGGTAACCGAAATGCACTAAAAATTTCATCGAAAACACCGGCGATATTTATCGTTTGTACAATAAACAGCGACCACAGAAGCGCAAGATTCGATCTATCCGCGCGAGCCCCCGCAGCCATCCGTTATCCCTCCATCGATTCCTTAATAGGATTACAGCCCTGTTAAATCGTGTTCTCGTGGTAGAAGCACGTGAAAAGGGGGTGCAAGGGAGATGGAGGGTGTACGAGCCAATGGGTAATAAGGACCAGTATGGTTTTAGCAGCATTGTAAATCGAACGGAGACATATTCTGGCCTGAAGGTACCCGTCCCAGCACCGATGATACCGAACATGGGTTTCTTCGTCGCATTGAGTATGACCACCACTGGTACTTTGATACTAGACCCGGTACGTTTAAAAAATGTTTAATATTCTGGTAAGTTCACCAACAGATCCAGTACTTTCTTCCTTCGGAATAATAATAATAATAATAACAACATGAAAGTTAGAGCTTTAGATTAGAGCGTTAGAACTCTGCTCCTATCTCCCCATATGTCACGTTCAGTGAAAGAAGCATGATTTCTCGTTTTTTCTTCCCCCTCTCACTGTTCCCTAACATTGTCCTCCTGAATGAAAATATATTCTTCACTATTCAAACACTTCTAGCGCATTTTACGATCCCCACGCAATAAAAACAAGTCGAAGAATTTGATATATTTTAATATAAGCAACCACCTTTTTTATTGATGCGCAGCATAATTTGGATTCCATTATGTAAAAATTTTACTTCGTATGTGCGACGTTCTAATTTCCATGTTAGCATATTTTCTTCGGTAAAAGTGTATTGGTTTTTGCAATATTCACCTATGTCATGTGTCGGTCGTTATCTCTGTTTCGTGTATTTTTAATTTCTGATCAAAAAGATAAGGATATTCCATTAAATAGAGGACTGAAAATCTAGCGTAGTCTGTGACGAACATTTTCGAAATAATGTGCTGGTAGCGAAAGTGTTAAAGAATAGCCAGCGATTCTAATAAATATATCGGGTGATTGATAAAATATCTTGACTTTTTATTAACTGGCCCGGATTTGCCCCGTCTCAAAGTGGCGCAAAAGTGGAAAAAAACCTAAAACCTGAAAGTATGATTTTGATGAATATATCCGTATTTTCTGATAGCCAATGAATCAATGTATCTATCTGTCAAACTGGATTTAGTTTACTCATTATAATATGGAAGAAAAATTCATCTGAAGTGGACCAACGATTCATTCACTGAAAGCTTACATTTTTCTAATCAGACTTGGGATAGTCATACTGATTTTTTGCAAATATATGTAAGTATTTGTTTCATACATTATAAATGTCTACAGTCTTAGCTTGTAGAAAACATAAATACTTCTTGAAATCACTCAGCCAAAATGACATAATATAGCCCGAAAGAAACATAACTTAATACGGTAATACACGTTGATTTCCTTAGACATATAAAAAAAGCTACACGTTTATACACGTTGTTACTAGTACCGTTTTGAAATACGTACTATTAGGTATCTGTCCTGTAAAAATTAGCTGCAATTTCTTGCAACCGTGGCAGTTATTGATAAATTACTATAACTATGTACATACTTACAGAAAAATCTCGGGACTTCTGTGTTTTTCAATATTTTCGAATAATCCTTGCCCTATATTATTTGTATAAATCTTATCAAACAGATTTTGCAAATTGACTTGTGCCGAATTTTCATTGAAATAATGTTACTAAGGTGACACTCCTTCTTTGCTTCCATTATATTATTATATTTATTTCCTTAGTATTATATGTGTATCATTGTTTCATTCTGTTATTTTATTGTGTTTTATAATATGTGGAGGTAAATAATTTGTTCTTTATGGTTGTTATGTATTAAAGTTTCTAATAGTTTATATCTTTAATCTTATATTATGTACATATATAATTATTAATAAATAATCATGTATGGTTTGTCTATACCGTATATTTCCGGAATTTATTGCCATTTTATTTGTAATGTACGTCTTAGTTTTTTTAATATTACTGTCTGTATAAAACTTGACTAATAAGGAATTATATAAAACAAGAAGTGTTCAAAAATATTGAGAAATACGAAAGTTATGAGGTTTTTTCCGTGATTCTTATGTACACCACTGTACGTCTCCCCTACGAATGTCGCGGCCTGGTCTGTCGAGGTATCATACGTAACCTCGCGGTCCTCTCAGCCACATGGGTGAATTATAAACGAGGCCGGAGAGTGGTACTTAATTTTCACCCGGAGATTCGTTAACGCTTCGCGGCCGGATAGTGCGCGGAAATAGGTGAGGCCAGCCTGCCTTTTTTCGTGGACAAGCCACTTACTTTTCACGAAATCATTTCTAGTTCAGTCAACGTGTGCAAACGACACGTTACTTCGGTTTTGCAGCTCCTACATGCAAGATGTTCTACTACAACGGCTAGTATCTTAACCCTAGATTGCCAACCCACGTAAAATTTACGTATGGTTTGTGTTCAAGTTGTTGCCATTTTGTTAATTGATCATTTTATCACTATAAGATCTACGAAATTTTCCCTACTTCTATCAGCAGCTAAAAAACTTGCCCTTTTGTCAAACATGGTCGTTCATTGCTTCCAATTGACATATTATCTACCGCTTGCTATTTAATAGGTTTGGTAGATCTAACGATCAACAGCCAAGGAACTATTATTAAACAGTTTAATCACAGTAGCAAATTACATTTATGAAGAATAGCAAAAACCCTAATAGAATAACGTAACAATTTCATCTATAACCCTGATCTAAGGGTTAATTAATAGGTTTCTTATCTATAAGCACTGGAATTTAAAAGCCTGTTACATAATAGACCACCGGTCAATAAAGTGAACAGCAACATCCTACACGTAAAATGTTATTAGCGTTTTTCTGCAAACACAAGAATGACAAGTACTTGTTTTAATAAATGTTCTAGAGCATTATATGATGAACATGAAATGAAAATTTCTTTGTACTGTAACCACAACACAGATTCAGATAGTTAGTCTTAGTTCACCATTTTCACTTTATCGACATGTACAGTGATTCCTCGATGAATGCGACACAAGTAACCGCGTTATTTCCACCACTGGCGGAGTCGCCCTTTGAAACCAATCAAAACAGAGTAAACAGAAGCTAAGTAAAGGCTCGGCATGCGGCAAAAAATAAATTTATGAGGGGCTGATAAATTTGACCGCCTTGCCATGAATGCTTCGAAGCAGACCCGAGTACGTTGCACTCATGGAGACATTACTGTAATAAGTTTTAGTTCGTCAAAAATAAAATTCTTTTGCATGAGTTGGTGTTTATTTCGATAAACACAGTCCATATGAAAGCATATTACTATAACTGACAGCAAGAGGTAACCACAAGTAGTCCATATACGTAATTTTTAGGTATCCTTAGCATTAATATACTGTACAGGACATTGGCAATCTAGGGTTAAGCTGGCAAGCTTCTACGAGCGCCGGGGAGTAGTAACTTGGATTGCCACGATAATTGACTTTTTCAACTCTTCCGCGCCCCCTCCACCCGCCGATTTTTTGTCATTTCTCTCTTCTCGCCGAGCGAGAACGGTAACCGCCGACTGCTTTTTCCTTCCGTTTCTTCCACTTCTTCATCTTACCCGCGCCTCGTCTACCCTCTCTTCCCCGCTCAAGAACTTTATTTTCCCTCCGCGGCTGCCTCGAAGATCCCTGGCGCCGCGTTTTTCAAGTAAATAAAACTTTCCGTCGACTCGTCTTTCCACCCACCGTTTTCTCTTCCGTTTGAATCCCCGAGTACCGATGACAGACACCCGTGAATACGCGAGAACCCGTACAGAACGGCCGTGACGGGACGCGACGTCTTTCTCGCGAACGTAAGTAGGTATGTATATGTATATACACTGTCTTTTATACTTGAAACGTGAGAGAAGCGCGATGAATAATTCGACTTCGGGACAGGTATTCTGCTTGCGACACAAAGGAAACATCGATTCGATGATTTCCACCTGCTCGAGTCTCCCGTTGAAAAATACACGCGGATCGACGTCTTGATTCCGTGGAAACGGTAAGGATATCTTCCTTTTCCCGCTTCCATAGACCGGGCAACAATTCTCCGTGGATTGTTATGGAAATGCCGTTACGCTTCAAATAACTGGCGCGTGCGAGACTCTTGAGCTCTTTTGCAACCGTGCTTTGTACGACGGTATACACACACGTGTTTCAGTATTTTAATGGGGTGGATACGGAGGTTCAAGTGGAACTATAAACGTCAGATCTGAAAGTATTTTGCAGTGATATAGCTTGGAAGTTTTCAACGATTTTCCTCCGTTTAAACTGTACTATCGAATCGTACCTAGTGCAATAGAGAAATGTTGAACATCAACCACATGGGGAGGTGGAGGCAAAAATAGTAACACATCGACTGCCACAGTGAAAAAGGCTGTACGTAGCCAGACGCACTTTATTTGCCTATACACTTAGTATGCGTTTTGTTAACACGTTCCGTGCCACAGTGAAAAAGGCCATACGGATCCAGACAATCTTTATGTCGTTCTTCAAGTCATAAATTACCCAAAATGTGTGTCTTTTGTTAATAGAGGCTGTTGGTCTTGTTTTAAACTACAATTCAACATTAAGACGTTCCGTGCCATATGTACCACCGATGGTACACGTTAAATTTCCCATTCAGGCTGCGTGTACCACCTGTGGTACATGTGGCACGGGACGTGTTAAAAGAGACTGTTCGTCCTGTTTTAAATTATACTGCAATATTACATATTACGCAAAAATTTTGTAACTCTGGGAAGGGAGGGGGGGAATTCAATTTTGTTCCTGTAGGGTGGGGCAATAGCCACTTCCCCCCCCCCCCCCCCCCCCCCCCCCACTCTCCTGGCTATGCCAATGATCATCCATATCTGTAGGGGTCATTCCTCGCGAAATCGGACACTTTTTGAAGTAACATTTCGGATTTTCTTGACATTTGGATTTGTTGTAATCTTTAATCCTATATAAACGTTAATGAATGATTTTTGAGAATTTAAAAACTTGTTAATTTTACAGCTGTTTAATATGTAATGTCAACATTTTTTCAATAAATCATTACTATTGAACTAAAGTGATACTAAAGACTATAACATATTCAAGTGTCAACAAACTCCGAAATGTTACCCCAAAAGGTTTCCGTTTTCGCGTGGAATGACCTGTGGAGTATACTGTTTCAACTAGACTGCGGATTATGGGTATTTATAGAACATTCGATCGTCCAAAATTCAGTACAGTTAAAAGTTTCAGAAGGTTTATTTCGGTTTACTTTCTATTTTTCTAAGTTTTACGCGCGACCAGTTTCGAAAAATCAATCTAAAAAATTCTGTAAATCCATAGAATCCACAGTCTAGTTGTAGAACGTTGATGAAATATGATATATTTTGCGATTGTAGCACGGACTGACGCAATGGGAATTTTATATATAATCTTATGTAGTCATCAAAACCGAAGATAATATTCGACTCCACAAAACTGTGTTAAGCTACAATTAATTGTTAATTGTACGATGTGTGAAAACTGAAAATTTGTTTACAAAGCTGCACGATTCGCTAATTTTCAAATCTACTGAAGAACATAGATAATGGACAAGTACCAGAATTAATGATAACTATGGCTTTAGCATAATAAATCTTAAAAATCCAGTGTTTCAATTACTTACGAAGAAATTAGTTAAATTATGGTAAGATCGACTCACTTATTAATCGCTCAGTTGTAATCATCGATTAAAATATTATTTGCAATTTTTTTAGAGCAGTTCCCATTACATTTCTTAAACAAAAAATTGATGTTCATAATAGGGATAGGATTGTTTATCTCATTTTTATATTTACACTTTGTTTTTTATCATTTTCCCGTTCCGTATCGGGTAAATGATTATGTTTTCGTAGTTACTACATATTCTGCAAGAATTTTTCTTTTCCATGCTATGCATGAAAAGACTACTTTCTATCACCCTTCTATAGTTATATGGTCATAGAGGTATGAAATGCATTAACTATTAATTAAATATTTTTCTAAAGTAACATCGATTTTAGCACTGTCAGATCCAACCAATGGCTAACCATTTCAAACTTATGGATGCAAATACGCGTGTATGTAAATACATCAGCAAGCACGACCAGCTGTTACAGTTACCGATGCTTTGCATACGGCCAACAAACGTCTGGCATCGAAGATCTTATGTTAGTACAAAATGGGTAATGTTGCATAACAAAATCTGCCTCTCATTGATTCTACATACAAGTATAAATAGAGAAAGATGAAATGCTCATTACACCATTGAAAATATTGGGTTGTTCGTAAATTTCGTAGTATTTCAAGCAATGTCTTTGTTACCTTTTTACTGGACAAAGGAAAAATCGTTTGATCTGGTGAACAGGTACTATATTGAACGTGTGGGCTGAATGCATTTGTTGCACAAGATACTTTTCCTTTTTTTTGTGAGAAATGCCAACAGAACGAATGCACAAGCAGAAAATCCATTTTCCTTACATTCTATACAACTTGTAAAAAAATAACACTACTTCGACTGGAAAACTGTATAGCATCTACCAAATGAATAAGACTCAACCCCATCAGAATATTATTTCTTTAAATCGTTAGAATATTCTGTACATATAAAAACACTCAAAACAAAATCCATCTAGAAGCAGGTTGAACAGTTTTGTTTTAAATAAGTAACAATCACTCTATAATAACAAACATATTTCCAATTATTTATCATACTCTCTTACAGTTGCTCTGCAGACAAGCACACCTTGCATTGGTTGCGAGCGTCATCGATACGCGACCAATAAAACGCGAAATAACGACAAACGTTGTAAATTCGCAGCACCGACTTTTCCAGAAAACGCGCTCAATTACGGGAAAACAAGAAATGAGGGAGGGGGGGGGCAATAGTAATACTAATTGAGGATCAATCGCGTAGCAAAATAATGGTGAAAACCATTGGCCGGGCAGGGATTCCTAAAAATTAAAAGCTTCCTAACAGACTCAATGTAATCCGCGTGAAGTGCCCTCTATAAGCGCTCAGTAATACGCTTACAGTCAGCAAAACAGAAACCGTTTGAATGGCGCATCGCTGGGAAGTCGGCGAGGTCCGAATCGAAAAAGAAAAGAAAAGAAAATGCCGGAGGAACGGAGCACGCACGTGTGCCGATTCTATATCGAGTAACGAAGGATCGTTCGGGTATTAAAGCTGATCCGTATTCGTCGTCACGGCACGCTTGTTCAGACCCCTTTTCGTAATACTACTCGAATGGGTATATGCATAAAACAAATCCCTCATCGAGTTCTTCCAAGTATGAGCGTTAATTTTGGCGGGAACGCGTGTAATAGGCGTTCAACGTGAAACTGAAATTCGAAAACGAAATGTCGGGTTAACGTGTACAAATGATATTCGGAGCGTTGGTCAAAGAGAACGAATTGAAGGGGGATTTACACTGGGACCACCAGAATCTCGTCAAAATAACGGATTTCATCTGTCTGGTTTTACAATTACTGAAATCCGTAGAGTGTAGGTGTAGAGTGTTCTTTTGACGAAATTTATATTGACTTTTAATGTACTTGATGAAAACGTGGATCACTGTCGGAGGAGGGATTCTAGATGACGAAATTGCGTTCGAGGTTTTGTTTCAGAGTTATTAGGGGAAAGGTATCTAAAACGATCCTTTTAAGGTGTAATTTATATAAAAAATACAAATGCTCATTATTTAAATAAAAGTAAAGTAGTTTTTGTAAGTTAGTCTATATATTTTATCATTGGCTTAATTAAATTTAGCTACGTGATCAGTTATATTTATTATTCACATTTCTTTGAAGACATAGTTGAGGATCATTTTGTAATGTATGTGTATAAAATAATCCCCAGGGATCATTATATTCTACTGATAGTAAATACGACGAACATTAAAAAGCATTCCAGTTATTACATTTTATTTAAATAAAAACAGCTTTGACGCGTTGTTTTTCATACTGACGGGGCATTGTTGTAACTAAAACAAAAAGCAATAATGTAGCATATGGGTAAAATGATTTCTGGGATCATTTTATCCTAATAGAGAGGGATCATATGAGCCCAAACACCCAACTCACATTCAGTGGTTGAATATAACATCAACTTATTACATGCGGTAACGAACCAATAATTAACTTACTATTAAATTGTGGTTAAATCGGCGCAAGAAGCAGTTGTCACATTAAACCGTTTATGACAAAAGTTACACAACATTGAAAAGTACGTTATCTTAGATAAATTGCAGTAATTTTAAATTTTTCTTGTGGACACACACAGAGCATTGATAATCACATGGCACTTCGAGCAACAACTAGTGACGTGCGGGGAGAACTATTGTAGAACGACATTACGATATAGCACCACTAATAACCACAGAGCAGCCAGGAATCATTTTACCCCGAGGGATCGTTTTAGACACCTTTCCCCTACTTGATAAAAATATGGACAAAATGCGCGTCAATGACGTGTGGTGCGAAGGGTTATATTAATAGAACAGCCGATTCCCAGCTGATACACGGACTCGATCGATGACCCAGTGATTTAATGAATTAAATATGATGATATGAATGAAACTACATATAAGTAACTCGTGAAACAGTTGAAGAACGCGTCTCTCAAGTAGAATAACCCATCGTGTCAGACGTATTTTACACCCACTGCGTCCGTATTTGCAGCAATTAAGAACATCAAAACGAAATCCTCGAACGCAATTTTGTCATTCTTCGTTTTCTTCTTAGTTTGGCATGTAGAATCCACCTTGTGAAAATACCAAAATTGATATGGAAAATTGTTTTATTCAGATCAAATTAAATATTCAACGTGACGATCTTCCGGAATGATACAAACATTTAATCGCCTTGTAAGATTATCAAATTTTGTTTCAATTTCAAATGTTCAAGTCAATTCAAATTTCAATAACATGGCAGATAGGTGATCGCTACAAATGAAACCTGATGATTGATCATTCTCTCTATTTCTATATATGTATAAACTATTAGAATAGCCTAATTTCATCATTTTATGGGGGTTTATTGGATAGATTTCATATATCAAGATATACAATGTTAATAGTATTGAAAAATGTGTAGGAAAAGTCAATATATTTTCGTAGTTTTATAGACTATTAAAATAGTCTAATTTCATTTACAATTTTATTAAGATTAGAATTTATTGGATAGAGAGATACCTTATCACTAAAGAAACCAATCAACACACGTTAATGTTTCCGTTGATTGAATCTATATTTCCGAGTCCAAGGTCATTTGAAGGTCATAATAGCATCATATGTCGTTGAATTCGTCTTGACTTCAGCTGCAACGCTATGACGTTAAAACTATACGATGCTATTTAAAAAACATAGGAGATCTTCAAATGGCCTTAAAAATAACATTAACCAAAAAGATTGTCCATGCAGACCATCTTTGTTCCCTCGAACGATACAACTGTTGTCTTAGACATACATTCTCCTATCCTAAGTTCCAACAGAGATACCTAGATGTCCTGTTTCACGTGACTAATCCGGTAAGTTTGCAAAATAGAAAAATCCTCAGAAAAGCTACCGCAGTGAATGCGATGTTGAACACTTTCGTTAAAATTTCTATTAAACTTTTCGACGTTATAGAGAAACGAGGGTCACTGGACAACCAACGACTTCGTTCCACGAGCGTATGTTAAACGATCTTTTCAGGCACGGATCACGACCCGCGGCTGAAATCTAAACTACGATCATCGTGGATCCCGAAATCACGTTTGACGGTTTCCAAGGGTCTCTTCTCCTTCCACCCCACCCCTCACGAAGGGTTAATTTAATTTGAGCGGATGGTTGCACTCTTCCGTACGAGGTAACCGTCGTGGCCAAACGGAACACATGCAGCCTGAAACTTTGCCGCGGCATCGCTCGATGCTTTGCTCGATTTAAATGCGAGTAAACGAGCCCGGTAACCGTCGTTCAAGCTACTTCAACCATCTCGACCGAGAGCTATTTCGTGGATTGCTCCTCGGGGAACATAATCGAAGACTAACTCGTAAGAGCCGCCGGCGGAGATACCGAGGAAGGGGTTGTTTTCAAAGTGCATCAAACACGTAACAGGATACGTGGCGTTGCCTTGGCTCGTGTCGCGACGACGACGAACTCACGAAAGATATTCCATACGCACTGTTTATAATATTCAGTGATTCGTAGCTTTCGCGGCCCCAGTATCAGATACATTACCACATGAAAGTTTGAGATCATTGGCCATATCCATTACTCGTAAAAAAATATAACAGACTCGAATATTTGATTTCTTCAGCAATGCCATATTTCGGCGGTGATTTGTTGTAATTGGTTACAAAGAAACTGTTCTGTTTACTTTCATTTGGTGGATTATTTGCGTAAGTTAGACCAGTATTGACATCCAACACTATAACTATCCCAGGTAGCACATGACGCCTTGAAGACGCCCATTTTACGGCTATTTTAAGTTTAAGGAAATAGTTGTCACGTTTTTTAATTGACAATATTTTTCTCTCTAACTATTAAGTATTTAAAAGTTTTCTCCATAGTGACAGAAAAATGAGGTATTTGTGACTTAAAAAAAAGTACTCATGTTGTAATGCCACTGTAAATACCTGTTGACTTGGTGTTAATTACGATAATGTAATATGTGACAACCAGCCTCACATTGGTTGTCTCACGCAACAGTTGTTTGTCACGGGTATCATAAATGGTAAGATTTTTATTAAAATACTTGAAAGACGAATGAATTCTTCTAAAAAAATTCATTTGCAAAAATTAATATTGAAATGTGGAATATGATGTAAGTGAATTTGCGATTCATACAAACATTTTGCTGATTTTGATATATCTAAGTTGAAACTTTTTTTACACGAACTACTACTTAATTTTATATGTTACTTTTTTACCTTCCGACGTGCTTGTTTGTAGTTCTTTCTTTAGAGGAGTATCTGTACATACATTAGACCATACTTCTAACAACTATCCCCACTTGTGGTAAAGCATAAAAATTGATTGCAATACTATAACGGAGTAAAATGTTGGTAAAACTCCAAAACGAACTTCTGTCTAAAACATGCAGTTTATATTAGTATACAAGAAATTTCACAGCTACATATTACACAAAAAACGAAAAAGAGAGTAAGAAATATTTACACAAGTGAACAGAGATCGAATTTTTTCATCTAACAGTAACAATGAACAATGAAAAACGACAATTTGTATAGCAAGCACTTACTTATGAAAAACAGTATTTATTTTATCCATTCTAATGAGTGTCTGATATTTATATAGTAACGAAATTATACGAAATGTGACACTCAACCCGTGTGACAACTAACCTCGATGTCCCCTATCTATTTTTATCAGATCCATAAAGATGACAAACTTGAGAAAATATACCAATTTGTAAATTAACTCATTTCTTCGCTTACATATTGCAATAAAGATTATAAAAGATTTGAGAAAATGAATTGTTGTAATACTTTGATGCGTACCTATACTCTTATAACGATGATTAGTCACTTTGATTGGTTTAGTAGTTCTGGTGTTAAACGGAATAATGATGGAAATATGAAACATATATATCTGCAATCTCCATTATTTCACTCAATTTCAAGTATCTTCGCGTCGTGAAAAAACATACGATCGAAAAGTTTATTTTATTCGAAACGTTTACGATGAACGTTCGGTTGCACCGCGTTTTGTTTACAACTGTACGGGGCATAGCAATAATTCGTTTAAAAATGTTATTTTAAAAATTAAACAGATGTGGAGGCGCCTTCGAAGTAAGTCTCCTCCAGACTAGCAGATATGCATTTCAAGCGTTAGATTCATTAATCGTAACGTTTCCAATTAGACTGAATTTCCGGTATCTGTTTTCATATCCACGTTACATAACCACGTGCGACAATAAAGTTTCGTGAATAATATTGTCTCCACCCCAATGGCACAGTATAAACAGTTAGACGTCCACTCTGAATGAAAGGAAATTATTATCGAAACTTTATTGTCATATGTCGTAATGTAAGGCCGGTATAGAAATAGATATCGGAAATGTTACGATCAATGAATTACGATACGCTGGAACGACATGATACGGAAATGGTAACTACGTTGAAGGCAATTGTCTGACGCCTGTTTAATTTTCAAAATAAAATTTTCGAACAAAATATTCTCGTCACGTTATTGTCAGACCTCGTACACACACCTAAGACAATAAAAATAGAATACATTTATAGAATCTAGTTTTATTCAATTGGCTGTCGACGGGTCGAGATATGAAACGATACCGACCGTCTTCGTTCACTAGATACTACCCATGCGCAAAAACCTTTTCAAATTTCGGTCCGTCAATTTATCGTTTCACTTCGACATCGAGAAGAAAGAGAAAAGTTTCATCAGAATCTCTTTCTCGATACCGAATTAATAAACGAAATTAAAGAAAGAGACGAAAAGTTTGATCGCAGCGCGCGATGCGACCGTGGGAATGGAAACAAAATCGGGACCGAGTAAACATTTCCTAATTAAGCGGAATATTCTGTACGGTGAGTACAACGGGACAAAGCCCGCGAGAGAGTTTTAAGCAAAGCAATTAAAACGATTAAACTCGAAAAAGGATCGAAAACGAGCGCGAAACGAGCACGCGCGGGAATTAAAGGAGAAAAAAAAATGAACCCAGCGCACAAAGACGGGAAAAAGGTACGAGCGTAGTTCTGAAATTAGTTCAAGTAATTGGACCGTGACCCTAAAAACCGGCGTGTTAGAATTACCCTGCACTTGAAATCCACTAACCTGAACAACGGTGGAAAAATGGCCGGAACACCCGTTACATTGGAAAAGCGAAATTTTCGTGTATGGAGAAAGGAAAGAGCGAGAGAGAGAGAGAGAGCGATATTCTGTGTCCCTCGTTGCATACGCATCGCCCTGGAACATCAGGCATATTTACGGAATGCTCCTTTTTGGGGGAGTGTAGCTCGGTAACGAAAAAGCAATATCGATTGAACACGGATTATTGTCCAATACACACGTCCTCTCTCTATTTACTACGGACAATGCATCGACGATGGGAATGTTTACGAACCACCGGCATGAAATTGTTAAAGTTCGATGTGACGTATCCGTTCCAGCAACGAGCACGAAATGGCGGCTAATATCATGCTGTAAAACGTATAACGTGGCGAATGGAAAATTAAATGGCAGAGACTGGTCGACGAGAAGCCTACCAGCTGAACCGTGTTAACAGGAACTTCGTTGATACACTACCAACCAACGACTTTCCTCGCAGACTGCACCATACGGCCATACGTCATCACTTCATTTCAGGGGAAATCGTTACAAATATACAGGGTGCTTCAAAAGATCACTGCCAAACTCGAAGAGCGTATAGAGGAGTCAAAATAGAACAACTTTTGATTAGGAACTTATGTTCCCCGAAGTACAGTCGCTGGTCAAAAAATTAGGGCCATTCATAATTTTCCAAATTTTTCACGGGAATCGTAGAATTAAACGGTCAGAACGTATTTTAATAAGAATTTTGATTAACTGCTAAAGTACGTACATATACAGGGTGTAACAAAAATGTTGTCCGACCCGGAAATGGGGCACTCGGGGGGTGAATTGGAACAAATTTTTCCTTAGCAACAATGTAATCTGAGGCTCCGTTACTGAGATATTAACGAAAAACTCCGACCAATCAGAGCGCGAGTTTGCCAGCCGATTTCCCGCGGTAACGTTGCCTAACAGTCGCAGCGCGTAGCCACCGCTAGCGCGGGAACTCAGCTGGCAAACTCGCGCTCTGATTGGTCGGGGTTTTTCGTTAATATCTCGGTAACGAAGCCTCAGATTACATTGTTGCTAAGGAAAAACTTGTTCCAATTCACCCCCCGAGTGCCCCATTTCCGGGTCGGACAATATTTTTGTTACACCCTGTATATTATATACATACATACTTATAATTTGTGTTTCTCCCTTTGCTTTTATTACAGCATGCAATCTTTACGGCATACCTACTCCTGATACATTATTTTATCGCATCCAGAATTTTTTTTTAATTATCTACTGCGGTGACAGGTGATGCGTATACGAAGGCTTTAAGTAAACTCCAGACTTTTTCAATGCGATTCATGTCGGGAGAGGTGCTTGGCCATTGGAGTATATACATATATTTATACATCATAAATTATTAATATGTATATAAATACATGGGCATAGCCAGGTTATCAGTCAGGGGGGGGGGGGCAAAAATATAACACATCGACTGCCACAGTGAAAAAGGCTGTACGTAGCCAAACACACTTTATTATGTTTTTAAAGTCATAACGAGTTGAAAATGTACGCGGTTTGTTAATAGAGGCTGTTGGTTGTGTTTCAAATTATACTGCAATATTAAATATTACGCAAAAATTTTGTAACTTTGGGAAGGGTGCGACGAGGAAGGGGGGACACCCAAATTTTTTTCTTGTAGGATGGGACAAATGCTACTTTTTTCCATCCGCACTTACCCACCCCCTCCCCCTGGCTACGCCCATGTGTATGTATGTAATAAATATGTACTATCGCGAGCAAACTCGGCTCCCGCTAGGAAAACAATGGCGTAAGAGAAAAAAGCTTTTTACCAATTAGAAAATTTATTTCAAGTATTGAAATAAAGGTTAAAAAGAATGTTAATTTGGCATAAATTTCAATAATTCCGGATACCAAGTGATAGGAGGTCCATCTCCTAAACGACTGTTTCCCCTAGAGGGTGCTGAATTCGCTCGTCAGTGTACGTACTTCGGAAGTCCATAAAAATTATTAAATTACATTCTGACTTTTTCATTCTACGACCGGTGAAGCAAACATCTGTATCTGTGATTCCCAAAAGCATCTATTTTTAGACGACCGGTCCCGACATTGCGTTAAATTCGTTTTGCGCAACTGTCATACGATTGACTCCGTGGCGTAATCCAGACCGAAAAGCGTGAGAACAGAACGCGCCGTGACCACGATAAATAATAATTAAGGACCGAAAAATAAGGGGTCAGCGCTGGACGTATAGTAAAAAAAAAATATGCAAAAAAAAAAACAAGACGCATGGTCCATAACTGTGCGCAATACGCGTGGTATAAATTTTCCCCCAGAATATGTGTATTATTGGCAGAGCCGCGCGCGGTGAAGTTTGTTAAATTCGCCGTGATTTATCGCCGCGCGGGGAATAGAACACGTTCGACCACGCTAACGGAGACGAGTTTTCGTTGCACGCCACAGGGATATTATAGCGTGAACGTGACGCAACGCGGTCGAATGCACTAATAACGCGTATCTTTTGTTTTTGTTGTTTTGTTTCGAATATATTTGCACAGCTTCTTTCGATCAGCGTGCCTTTCGCCGAACGTGTCCCTGGACCGCGCCTCGACGCGACTCGCGTGAATCAGCTTGGACGCGCGCGATCATTGCTGCGAGTTCTTGGCAATGATTCACACAGGCTTTCTCCCTTCTCTAACCAGTTGAGGTCCGACCAAGGATAGGGATACTTTAAGGGGTTATACAATACCTTTGAGCTGTTAAATAAGAGGGAAAATTAAAAAATTTTTTGTATATAAAGAATTTTTGTTTATTATAAATTCAAGATACACATCATATTATATGGTGTTTCCGTAGTAATTTCTGAAAAATTGAGCTATATATCAATCACCAGAAGAAAATGGCTGGTTTTTCATTATAACCTGTTTCATCAAAACACCATCTGCGGTATCAAATATGTCTCTGTGGGCTTTTATCCGAAACAAATTTTTTTTTTACTTTTATTTTAAAGTAGACAAGAAGGACTAGTACTTATCGAAGGCGATTTTGAAAATACCAATATTGTACACAATGGCGGCTATTTGAACTTGAATTTGTAGTTTCTGACATAAATTTTCATTTTCTTTCGTTATTAAAAAAAGAAAAAATTCGCTTCGTCAAATACTAGGTTTCAGGGTGAAGTAGTCTTTTGAATATTGCTGGTACTGATTCTGAAAACTGCATTTAGAGTAAAACGCTTTTAAATGGCAGACATTTTCTCCTGGTGATAGATATATAGCTCAATTTTTCAGAAATTACTATGGAAATAATATATAATAAAATGCATATGTTGAATTTTTAATAAACAATAATTCTGCATATATAGACAAATATTTTAATTTTCCCTCTTATTTCATAGCTTGAACGTATGTAACCCGTATACACACCAGTCCAAATGGACACGGTAAACTGTGATCCTTAACCCTTTCGATGTTTACGTCGAGTATACCCATCATTGAGTAAAGAAATTTGCATCTGCTATTTAAATTAAAATTGAGGTAAAACACAAAACATATTCGCATCTATAACTCATTTTAGAATATTTTAGGACAAAAAAAGAAAACATTCAAAGCAAAAAAAAAACATTTGAAAAAAAGAAATACAATAAATTATCGATGAAACAAATACATAGCTTCAAAATTCCACGCTCCATGACTGTGCTAAACCTCATTAAGAAGACAGTATTCCACTGGAGATCTCTCCTTGTCAGTGCCGCGCCGTCTTCGAACACTCATCAAGGATTTCTTGTATGCAGCAGTATATGTACGGGGGTTGTCTGATAAGGCAGTGACTTTTTTTAACAATAGTTCACGCTCAAATTGCAAGAGTAATTTTGTCATTTTATGAGAATTTATTTCAATTTTACAGCAATTGCATTTACTCTGCTTTCGTACAATATACTCATCATAACTTAAAAACAATGAAGCACACAAGTGCAAGTATTCAAAATGAAATAAAACACTTGAAAGGTTAAATGTTGATAATACGAGACGAATGGTGCTACTACCCCCGCTGGTTCACGATGTACGCGCGCGGATCCTGATCCAAGCGTTCCAAGGGAATAACACGAGTTCATTAAGGAAACGTTACTGTGCAAAGTTGGAATATTATTATTTAATCGATCGTTGAGAATATTGGTTGAAGAAGCCTTAAACAAAGGATTACCGAGAGGACTATCTCCTTTCCGCGCCCTCTCGTAAACTCGAAGTAGCAATTGCTTGCTGGGGTTGCACGATGATACCGGGACTCGAGGGGCAAATGGGAGTATTAGGGCGAATTATACCTTAATGCTCTGTGGCAGTATCTTTCCGTCACTGCGTCACTGGCCCAGTTGAGTAACGTCATTCGGTTGTACTACATGAAGCTGACGAATGTTTACAGTTAACGAGATGTTGCTAGTTGCCCTCGCTAGAAGATGCGATAGTATTGGGCTCTTCCATGATCGATGGTTTTTGGATTCTTTTTACGACCGTTTAAGTGTTTTATGCGAGTACACAATGTAACGGAAAAAGATCCGTGGAAAAGTTTCCTGGGGGAATTCAAGCTGGGCCGATGGTGAGTTGAATTAAATTATGAAATCTTACAACATCCAATCGGCGGATGTTTTCTCGAGGGGCTATCATGTTTTGTAGTATATGTATACATGGAGTTCGTTCTAAGAAATAATGCATTTTCTTAACAGACATGCCGTAGTTGCAGTAATCGAAGAATATCAGGTTTTATAATAATGGACCAAATAAATTAATATCCTACTGAGGAAAAGCTATTAACGCTGATGGTGCATATTTTGACCGAATGATAGTTATTTTTTTTGAAACACCTCGTTTTCGTTCCGATATACAAAAGTAACCATTTTATATGATATAACCTAATATAACGGTCATTATTTTCATTTATGTTTTAACAACCAATATTTGTTGTACGTTTTCAACGTATCAGTCAGCCGATAAAAACCATTACTTTATGGTGCTTCATTACTTTTGCACAACGTACACGATCATGATTAAATACAAGGATACTGATATTAATTTAGATTAAAATTGTTTATTGGCTTGAGAAATTAAACGGTATTGCACTTCAAACTACATTCTACATCTGGAGGCTCGTTTAGTCCCTTACTGCGGCTACCATACACTTACACAATATTTTCTCATAAACTTGACCCATACTACATACAAATATGTATAACATGATATTTTGTTAAGTTTCCTGACTTTATTATGCAGTGTGCTTTACACACAAAATGTAGGCTAACTCACAAGTTAATGCCTTTCCAATAGGGGATGCGGCTCTCGAGTATTTCTGATACAGACTCATCTCGATTATCGTTTGGCTTACTTTATACAGGGTATAATAAAAATGTTGAAGGACTCGGAAGTGGAAGACTCGTGAGGTGATTCGAAACACGTTTTTCCTTAGCAAAAATGTTATCCGAGACTTTATTAACGAGATATTAACGAAAAACCCCGAGTATCACACTTTATAATTCTTCATAATTATATTTATAATTCTGTGGCGGCACTACTTCCTACATTCGCCATCAGAGGTCTACCGAGTTGACA
Organism: Dufourea novaeangliae; assembly: GCF_001272555.1. Taxonomy (NCBI): domain Eukaryota; kingdom Metazoa; phylum Arthropoda; class Insecta; order Hymenoptera; family Halictidae; genus Dufourea; species Dufourea novaeangliae. The sequence goes on along the minus strand of NW_015373950.1, from coordinate 11 downwards.
CGTTTCCCGCA
>NW_015373949.1:1338144-1508850 GCF_001272555.1 Dufourea novaeangliae | reverse complement strand
AGAGAGAGAGAGAGAGAGAGAGAGAGAGAGAGAGAGAGAGAGAGAGAGTGAGAGAGAGGGAGGAAGGGAGTAAGAGGAAGTGTGGCCGTAGAAAATTGTTTCCAGGTCGCGCGGTAATCTCCTAATAGGGTGTCCACGTTCAGGCCGGTAATCCGTAATCCGTCGATACCGGCCCCCGATCCTGTACGGGTGCTCACACACTTAACGAGGCTGACCTGTCGACGGTAATTTGTACACGTCCCCGTGTGTTTTGTGACATAATATTGTACGAGGCCTGTCAGAACTCTGCGATAATATCCTGAACTATAATACATCCATACCATTATTGTGATCATACATTCGGAATGAATTATAGTTTCGTTAGTTGGTAAAAATAATTGGTTGTGTTTATATGAGTATATTAATTGGCGGTACTTTTGAGTATACGAATTTGGAATTTAGAATTTTGCTTTTAATAAGATGATAATGCAGTCGAAGTTTAGTGTATTGAGAGACAGAGTGCAGGACCTTGGAGAATGAAGAATAGTTTTATTAAAAAGTTACATGTTTCTGATCTTCTTGGAAAAAACAGAAAAAATTGAATTTTGTAAGAAATAATGAATTATTCATTGGCATATGTAGTAAGCTTAGCTGTACAGTTGATAGAATACAACGTTTAGTTGCATCAACGAAAGTAAAAAAAGGTGTGCCGATTAGTCACCTACTGTTTTTTTAATCAAATTTTAATATACTTTTGATTTACTACATTCTATAGTCTACTTCATTTATTAATATGACGTAGAATTATGAATAATTAGAAGAGTGGTAACAATGAAATGATAACGTTGACGAGGAAGCATACGTTACTGATAGCCTTGGAAACGCATACTGATTACAGACACAAAGAACAGAAATTTTCACGAAGGATGACACAAATCTAGATTATTCTTCTTTGTATTAATATGAAGGGAATGTTGGACTTCGTCATTTGCTATTACTCCTACTAGAGACTTTCCACACCCAGAATTTACATTTTGACTACTGTATCACTGAAATTTTCACACTGAAGTTAAATGTGAAGTAAAATCTGGTGAGATTGTACAGTAACAGAAAACGTTAAACAAACAAAGCAGCGTAATAAATAGACTGCAGATTTTATACATTTATAGCCTATAGGGCTCTATGAAATATAATAAAAAACAAAATTTACATCAGATCCAACGAGTTTTCTACTTTACTCTGAATCTAATAAGATACTTAAGAGAGAGAATAAATTTCTACGATTGCTTCTGCCTATAAATTACTTTAAAAACTTTGATCTCGTAATAAATTGTATCGTATATTTTCTCTATTCCGTTTAGAATATAGTTTTAAACTATTATATCTTCAGTGTAGTACCTGAAGTACATTGTATTACATCGTTCCAAAAATGCGAATATTAATTGGAATGTTAATTTTATTGTACCACCACCATGTAAATGGGTATATCACGAGCACTGAATTTCATCGAAGCTCAAGAAAACAGCTCAATCTACGAATAACAATTTCAAACCGAGAAATATCGCTAGCCTACTTTGTAGCCCTTCAATCATTTGAAGGAAGCATTTGGAACGTTTCGGTAAACAGCCAATTTCACTTTGAAGACTGTTTTTTTTCTCGCATGGACAACTGCAGAAATTTAAGTTGTTTAATTTCATGGTAGAAAGCGCGGCTTTGGTCAAACACGAGTCCTCGCGGAGCGGATAGAAATTTTCACGAGTCACCCCGTGTGCATTTGCAGGTTCGAGCAGGCCGAGGAAAATTTTCCAGTTTCTCCTCTTGTCGCGCGTAGAATTTCCCATGGAATGGGTACCGAGGCGTCGAGAGGATAGAAACGTCTACCGGATCTCGGCCACATATAACTTTATTTCGCTCCTTAATTCCGCCACCGGATGAAACAAGGGAGTCTAACAGGATTCGTTTCCATCCCGGGGAGAGCTCGTCGATTTTTCAAACGCGCCCTGGAATTCGATGAAATGAACGATAATCACGTTGTTGAAGGATAATAGGACACGAACTTTTTACACTTTCTTTCACTCGGTGGTCAGTCAATTTCTGAAAATTGTAAATGCTCCATCGTGGAGAACATTTGGAACAATTTTGACGATAGTTTTCATTCTATAACACCGCCCACAACTTTTCGATCAATTATGATTAGACTGCGGAAGTTTATCTATTGTTAGCACCATCTTATTTGCACACCGCAACAAAATGAAGGTTCTACTAAAGCTTAATACTGTTTCTGTATTCTCATTAACGTAGGAAATGCTCTAAGTTTTAAGTTTTGTTTAATTTTTAACGTCATATATTAGTACCTAAAATTGTGAATTTGCATAAACTAATGATGCTACAGAGATTTGAGGACTTCACACAATAGTTTTATACAGACTTTACTGGATTTAAATCATGTTCTTCTCGAAAAAAGTGTCTCAGAATTTATACTTCATGTACTACGTATTGTTACATTTTCAGTACCGAGTTTACATTTTTCGCAGTTTATTTTAACACAAAATGAGATTTTACAAGAAACTTTTGTGGAAATTTCGAAATATTCAGTTTTCCTGGGGTTGATGATTTTACGGAAAGCGTTGCAATAAACGTACTTTGAACTACATACGTTTTAAAATGTAATTGGTATATTGGAAAAGAATTAATGGCCGAGCACTACTCTGTTATAATTCTATATGGTTTATATTGACGTGATATTACATAGATGATTTAACTCTATAAACTCTACTCGTCGTCACGCTATAAAAGCAGTCCAAAAACAATACATACTTTCTAATTATAGCAAGAACAACAGTAACCTTAGCATGTTTAAAAGGCTATTTATTTCCAACGAAGCTAATACATTCTCCAACTTGTATTACACATGCTGCAATAAATCAAAGAGAACAATACCACACGATATTCAAAATTAATTGCATAATTTTAACTGGTCGACGATCGAATAGCAGCAACCTGAATCTCACGAGTTTCATACACCAGTCAATACAAATACCAGTTAATAACTATTAATTTACCCTCACCCGACCGATTCTGGGCAATTTTGACCAGTCTTTGAAAATCGAAGACGTACATAAAATTCCGTTTTGAAAAATATTGCCGCGTCTCGACAAATCGAGCAGTGTATGCCGTACATAAAATTCCGCTTCGAAAAATATTTCCATATCTCCACATATTCAGCAGTGTATAAACCAAAATTCCGCCTTCAGTGATTTTGTAGAAAGTGGAACAGCGATGCATCTTCGGATATCATTTATTTCTCTTTCCATTTTATATTTTAAGCATTATTAAATAATATTTTTTTATCAAAAATCTAGATTTAATGTACGTATAATAAAAATTTTATTAGGGATCAAAATGCGTTGTTATTTATCAACGGCCGTTCGTGGGTTAATAAATGAAGAATTAATTACACCAGACGGAAATTATTATAAAGTAACGTCTTCACTTTCATGAGCAACAAGCGTCGTCTAGCCTTTCACGTATATCGGACAACAGCGATCGCCGGGTGTCTGGCCATAAACGGCCCTTAACTACTGGCGGTGATACAGCACCGTTTTCGGGTCGGCCCTCTGTTCGAACGGCGGTACTATTGAATTTCCATTTATGATATCGGGCTACCGATACGGTTGCTTATTTTTGCGCATTAAATCCTCGTTTCGGCAATTACCCACGCCCGCCACTGTTCCCCTCTTCGCCACCACCACCCGCCGTCTCGTTAGAAGGTTAAGCGAACCTACCGGCGATGGTTCTCAAAGTTTTCTCGTTGGCGGAACTCATTTTCTCCGGACTCCGCTGTTCCCACAGTTCCGGGACGATATTTCGAATGGAATTTCATATTTTAATTGCCACTCGAAAACCAAGACCTACCCACCCACTCCTCCCTCCCTATCCCCACCGCCAACCGGCTGTAGGGAATTTTACTCGCGATTAAAAGCGAGCGTAAACGGTCATAGAAATTTGACGACTCTAGAAACTGGAGGAGTTTAATGGAGCTTCCCATCGCGGCGCGTCGCTTTGAGAACCGTTTTAATAACGCGATACTATCAAAATTCACTTCGTCAGGCGAGTTTAACCGATGGAGTCCGTAATAGAAGACACGTTTCACCGATTCCCATTCCTCCGACCGCCGCTGTCCCAGTTCCTTCCTTTTTTTTCTCTCGTCCCTCTTTCTCTCTCTTTTTGCACTTCTTCTCTCTCTCTCTCTCATTTTTTTTTTAATTTTGCAGACTCCAGCAATATTATCGCGAACGAACGCGTCCAGTAATGACTGCTGCGTAATGACCGACCACGGGGACCGGGGCTCGTAATGGTGCTCTCGCCATATTGCAATTTGAATTTCGCTGAAATCAGTGGAAAAAGGGTAGCGGTGGCCCAACCTATCCCCCTCTTCCTTCCCCTCCCGCGGAATGAATATGTTAATTGGCTTTGGAATTGGCTGTCCCTATCGGTGATTGATTAAAATTCGATACGTGCTGCCAGACCCCGCGACGATCGCCTGGAGAGGGGATGGGAAGGGGGGCGAGCGGCCAGGGGGTGTGGGGTTGAGGGATCACTGCGACGGACGGGGCTCATGGAAGTTACTTTACGGATAAACGAGATTGAAATTTCGATGGAAATTACCGTCGGTATCTGTGGACTTAAGCGGGGCGGTCGTCAAGTCAAACAAAAGTCGGGGGACTCGTCATCTCTAAGCTAAGCGCGCGGCTTTGACATCACCCGGAGAGCGTGCTAATAAAGTTTTGTCGGGCGTTTGTAATTAATTCGTCGCGTTATTTGTTCTGTTTTTGTGGTTCGAATACAAGTACCTAGTTATTGCTCTTATTTAGTTTAAGCACATACAGTAAGGGACACAAAAGTTACCATTTGTCTGATTCGTTATATTTCTATTATTTTTTAACGTTAATTTGACACCATAATATGTGCTGGGTTCTATACAGATATTAATTCTCTATTGGAATATACTGCATGCACCACGAAACTTGATAAGCAGACTGTAGAAGATTATGCAAATTCACTGTTTTAGGTATATGTATTTGTAAAGTAAAATGGGACAGAATCTGAAATTCTATACTGGAGATTTCATTACATTAGTAATAACACGTAAATAATATCTAACTTTATTAAAATCTTTACTGCATTGCATTTTAATCATCCACAGTCTAGTGATCAGCTTAGATTCTTCTGCTGCTAGGTGGTAAATCGAAAGTTTTTTTGCACGCTGAACCATCGGTGCAGACGTCATAAATAAATTTAACCAGTTGCTTCTTAACCGTTTACTCGAGTGTATTGTGGTTGATTGACATCATTATGAACATCATTTTAATTACAGCAAATGATATTTTCTTAATGTTTCTTTGGTTTAGAAGAAAAAAAAAATTTGTTATGATGTGCTTGCCGAATTCATCTTAGTATTTACTAAAACATGGGCATAAAAAACTGAAGGTAACCTTGACAACTCTGGAAAAGTAGAGCTGACAAAAAGTGTGGTACCATCATCTTACAGCTCTCCTTGAATCGTGTTACGTTAATTAAAAAAATGTTCCATCGAAGAGCTAGCTGTAAAGTAATCTAAGCTGATCACGTTTCGTGGTCCAAAAGAACGGTCAATGATCGAGAAAAACGGAACCGGTTTTGCAGTTCGTGGAAAATGGAAAATGATATCCACACACTAAACTGGCCTTTACAATTACAAGACGCTAATGCGATTAAAAATGTCTGGAGAATTATCAAGCGGAAGATACAAATATATACTTGTGTACTCTAAGGTGTACACAGATAACTTCAGCAAAAACATAGAGGCTATACCTGAAAATTAAGGTAATGTTGCATTAAATTAGGTAATTACGTCACAGTGTTTTAGATGTACTATAAGCCGGTCTCCGAATTTTTTAAAAATATCAATTGTTTTTCCAGATATTGTTCCAACGTTCTAGTGAAACAGACTGTATGTACCAATAAAAATGCTTCTGCGTATATGCAAATGAGATTGAAAAATCAGGAAAATAGCTCTTCAGAAGCTGCGAGGCCACGCGCGACAACTGCATTCCGGTCTGGAGGAACACGGATATGTGTATTTCACTCCGCGCAGAGAATACTCGTACATGTTGACGTTCACCGTTGGATTTATCGCGACACACCTCTGGGAATGTTATCATTGGGGAGCAACCGTGTCTTGTTTCTCGCGTGTAGTGTCCTCCTTTCGCGTAGAATCTCGGCAACGCGGCCGATAAATTCAGTGCACGAAAATTACCGCGTTATAGGCATGTTTATTTGAAAGCTCGTTAGACTACGTGGCGCTGCTTTCCGCCACGGATATTTATAAATTGTAAGACGTTATACACGTAAGTAGCAGACGTCTCTAAGTATTCATGCAGCTTCTATAACATTGTTCAACACGATTTTTAATCTGCAATATCCATTGGGAGATCCTTATAGAGTTCCTCGTCCAGATCACGAATCCGCAAGCAGAATTTCTTAATCTCCCTCAGTTTATGAAAAACATGAGCTTCTGTAAAAACACCCGATTTTGATCAAAAATGACATATTACGTGAAAACTAAAAAGGCTAGAAAGTTCGATTTAATCTTGAAAAATAGAGGAGAGTTCCCTGCATACAACAGTGTATTTAGTTATTAATGTGTGTAATTCTTAATGGTTGTAAATAGCCGTGAAACTTCGTGAACTTTCCTCGCGATTTTTACTTTTATCACGGTTTCGTGATAAATTTTTCTTAATTTTGAAATAAGATTCCTAGTTTGGTACGTAGTCTGATGAAATGAATGAGACAGCTTTAAATGAACAAATTTGTAAAACACTGTATACACAGTGCGACAGTATTGTTGGTACAAATACATGTGCATTGATTCTTTGAGCTAAAATGAGTCAGGATTGTAAAATAATTATTTTCATGGGAAGCTTTCTAGAAAATTAACATTGAAAATCCTTCTGAAGAGCAATTAATTCTTATTGATGCGTCTCAGTAGAAATGGTAAAATAGGGTCAGACATGCCAACCAAATGAAATTTAATAACTCGGGAGTTCAATAATTTTTCAATTTCTATTTTTCCGAAATAGAAGAGACGAATAAAAATACTTCAATCTGTACTTCCGTTTTATTTTTACACGTGAAATTACATCATACTCGTTTGTACCCGCAATACTGATGCGTCCTGTATAAACTATGAAACAGGTAAACATTGGATACGTAGTTGAAATTAAAATATGAAATTGAATTTGTAGAGGTTGTGTTACTGGGGAAAAGACACATCGTTTTTTTTAATTTGTGGAATGCAGAAACTGTGGTATTCATGGAAAAATATAAACTTGTACTTAAGAACTTCATGTATAGTGCGAGTAACATATTAGTTCTATGATTATCAGCAGCGACATAGATAGACAAAGGAATATTCAACGACAATTTTAATTCTTGAATCCGACTAGAATTTTTTCCGTAACCCTCTTGAATTCTCTAATTAATGAGTCCACTTCTTTTCAGATTCAAACAAAAACATCAAATTCAGGAAATTACGTATCACATACTGTACATAATTTTTTTTACAGTAAATAACCTTTTTTTAAGACTTATCGTACACCTTGTTAATTTATATAACGACTCACTTAGTTTACAGGTGGATATCATACTCATTACGCAATATTACGAATAAAATCTAAAATCTTATGGGATAATTGAACGAAATTTATCACAGAGGGGTCCTGAAAGCTAATCTAATAGAAATTACAGAACACGAATTCCATTTCATAAACACGTGAGTTACTACACTAATAAACATCCTTTCGTGGATATTTTATACTAAATATCTTGTAATCCATGGCCTATTAATATTCTACGTAGATACAATACAAAGCTTCCACATTAACGCAGTACCTTTACTTTCAGATGGTGCACAGAGGTATGCTCCTCTATTAAGTAAACGATGATGTCTAAGCGAGATATTCTTTTTCTTGTGGATAATTCAATATGTCGATAGTCATTTTATAACGAAGGTAAGCAGAAAGACACCGCGAATGAAGGCGGTTCACGGAGTCCCGTTGTTGGCGCCGGTACGTCGACGTTAATGAAACACGTCCACTGTTGGCAATTGTCCCACCGTAGCCACGACAACGGGCACCCTAACGCAAAAGGAAGAGCCCGGTATCTAGCCGGAGCGCCGTGTTCCGTTCCGTTTCCATCAGAATGCATCTATATATGGTCTGTGGTTCAGGTCTTTCACCGTTCCGCTTTGAATTCAAATGAGATGCTTCTTATGGGTTTAAATTCTTTTCACGAATCTTGCAGGAAGGGGTCAACTTTTGATACATATTTTTTTATACAGAAGGTACCCCAGATTAACTCGGAAGGATGAAGTTTCTAGATAAAATGTTTCATGCAAAAGTTTTAGGGTATAGAAAGTGGCAGCAGATGGTAACCATAGTCATGGCACAGAGGTCAAATTTAGAGCTCATTCTGAGATTTATTCGATTGTTTAAACGGCAATCCCCATTCCTAGCACCCGAAATGGAAGGAAAGGTCACTTCGATCCAAGGATGTGACCATATACCTGTACCTAAAATTGTCCATTTTCCCGTTTCTAAAAAAAAATTGACGGTTAACGTTTAAAAAAATCGAATTGACCAGAAAATGACATCTAAATTTGACCCCTATGATTAAGGTGACCATCAGATGCCTCTTTTTAAACTCTGGAACATTTGCATCAAACATTTTTTGCTGAAACTTCTTCCTTCCGAGTTAGTTTTTGATACCCTGTATAATATTATTGCGACGCCACAAAAAGTTGCCCTACATTCCAATGAAACGACCCCTATGATCCATCTAACTCAAGATGGTTCAGTCAAAAGGGTTGCCAAGAGGAGTTTCTTTAAACAAATTGATTGGAGAGTTTCCGATAAATAATCTTGAAGAGCGGGCGTGTTTTGAATCTATTTATATAATTATGTTGTACAAAGGTCTGTTAAGAAGTAGCTTGTGCGTTAAGTTTCAATTGTGAATAAATAAATAAAATGTCGTGCAGCGGGACACCTTGTCCATCAACAAATCGTCCAACGGTTTGTATTAGCACTTTGCATATAACTTATCGCTAGTTCGGAGTTAGAACATTTCAAATTGTTCAGTTTCCTCACCTCTCAGGTGACATACGACTTCTACGGTAGAATTACAGTGTCATGTCACAGGTGATATACGATCTACAGGTGCTAAAGGTCAAGTCATTTTTCTGTTTCATATACAGTCACACTTAGACTGTGACACAATCGTACACATCGTACACAATCGTTCTTTTTATTTCGAATCCACAAGAACCTATAACAGGATAAATAGTTTTTTTGGGTCACATTTAAAAACATTAGTCGTTAAAATTCTACATCGAAGTAAACATTCGCAGTCTAGTTATAATATAAAACCTTTGGGATCTCTCGTTTCATACGAAGACCAGGAGACCAAAATATGAAAATCCTCTTTTGTTCATATTCTTATTTTTATTTAATTTTGTAGCTAAAGGGAAATACTGTGATATGCCGTGATTGAAAAGGGGAACAACCTGTCTAGTCCAAAGATACACAAGCCTTTAAACGCTTCTCTTTTGTTGTGCCAAAAATGAGTAAAAGCATGATCGTGCTGCTGCTTATTAATACAATGATTCCTTGGTGAATGCGACACGAACAACGGCGTTACTCCCACCATTGGGGGAATCCCCTTGTAGAACTAATCAAAACAGAGTAAACAGTACCTAAATAGAGGCTTAGCTTCGGGCAAAAACCAAAGTTATGATAAATACTCCGAAGTTGACTTCAGTACGTCGCACTCATCGAGACATTACAGTATAATTCTTAAATTCACCGTGAGCGGTTATGTACCTGTCAATCGTGATTTTTATTTGATTTAATAACATAAAAATTAAAAATACTTTTTGGTTTTGAGTTAACTGTTTTAAATAACGAAACGTACAATACCAAATATTAATTTATCTGAAAGTGACTATGATAGGAGAAGTGATGGTAAACTGCTTTTAGTGACTATGAAAATATTTACTTATTACTTTCATTTTTAACTTCCTTTTTTACTTATTTTTAAATATTTCTTCTCGTAAAAACTGCTTTTTATACAATATATACCTAACTAAAGTAAACTATTACCGTATTATTATTTTTCGAAAGAATAAAAATACACATTTTACTCCACACGTTTAGCATATATCGAAGAAAATTCTTCAGCACTCGAACGGTTAAGGGAAATTAGAAAAATATAAGGAAATAACATGAGCATTTTGATCTTCAAGATTGCTTTCCTCTAAAAATCAGAAAATCTTACCTGTTTATGTAATTTTTTCTCATGTTGTCTTCATGCCAATCAATTAATTTCGCAAAAGATGAAAATTCTTTTCTCGCATTTAAATGTGTTAAAGTGTTTGTATTTCGCGTTTCTTTCTATTATATTACAATTCATACAAATTATCACATTGACTGCCACAGTGAAAATGACCGTACGTAGCCAGACACACTTTATCTCGTTTTTTAAGTCATAAATCCTCGAAAATATATGCGTGTAGTTGATAGAGGCTGTTGGTCTTGTTTTAAATTACACTACGATCTTAATTTTACGCAAAAATTTTATAACGACATGTAAATAATCCAGCTTTTTTGCAATGTACGTGTCACCCATATTTGGGTGACGTGGCAGTCAAAGTGTTATGTGTTCTTTTTTCACTAGCGTGTTGATGCGACGTGTGTATCGATGCATTAAGTCTGTATCAAAGTAAGAATAAAGTAACTTTTTTGTTTGTTGTGCATAAAATTTTGATATTAATTCAATAAAAGGGTAACACATGTTCGCCACAACCTTATCAGTAATGTTTATTCTTCACCTAATCTTCCAGACCGATCTCTAGTTGTCCACCTCGAATCTATGTGTCCTCCACCATAAACAATTCGCGATACCGTATTAAAAACCTTTCACACCATTCAATTTTTTCTCCCTATTTAATACATTCCGCATCTAGCGAGATGAGATCGCGACGGAAAGGAAATTTTCCGTACGGTCGATCGGAAACCCCTTTCTCGTTTCGTCTGATTCTCTCTCCCTCCAACTACTGCGCTCGCTTGTATGAACGGCGACTACGTCTGCCGTGGAAAAATGCCTGCGGAGAGCTCGGGTCACGTACAACGGAGAAGGGGGGACGATAACACAGTCGTTTTGCTCTCTCCCTCCCTCTTGCACCCCGTCTCGTTCCAGGCGTCTCTTTCGTTCCTGCCTTGTCGTATTCAAAGTGCAATAAGAGCCCGGCGTGCACAAAGATCACATGCCGCCCAGATTGAGGCTGCAGGGTAAACGTTCGTGTTCTCTCCTATCCTCCCCACCGACTTCCGTTTCCTCTTAAATTCTCGCCCGCCTACCATCTCCCTTTCCCGTCCTCGTCCTACCCCCACACACGCCGGTGTTCCATTCTCGAGTAGACCCGAACCCAAGCCGTTTCCCTTGCTTTGAGCAAATCTGCGTGAAAATGGAAAGAACGTCTGGTACGAAGCTGGTCGGGAAGGACAGGCGGGAGCATGTGTTACGTGCAGTCAAAGAGAAAGAGGCTCCCTGTGTCTGTGTGTATTTAAAAAAGACACCGAGGATGAAGGGAGAATCACACTGCGAGGTCTGGGGAAATATCAGAAGCCGTCCGATGACAACGCCCCCCCCCCGCCCCCTATTAAGTAACGAAAATATGGGGGTGGTACTTGGCGCCGAGTTTGGAATAACTTTCGGGAGACTGTGATTTTCTTTGGTTCGGAATGGAGGGTGTTTAGTTATGATAGATTAATAAAGAGATGTGGAGGTGTGAGAACTTTTTGATTTTGGGGATTGTTCTGGGAATGGCAACACGGTTGGGATTCTTGGATATGGTTTTCTTCGCAAAGTATTTAGTGATGGTTTAGAGCAAACTGGTCATGTTGTTTCCCTGATTTTTTTTAATATCTTTCAAAATGCTTGTTTCTTTGAACACGATAGGTTCTTTCCTCTTTCAGTTACGTTATATCAGAGTATTTCCTTTTATCTAGCAGAGGACATAAAAATACAGTAATCCTCAGGAGAGGATTTATTATGTTTTTCCCTTCTGGTGTTTATTTAAAACGAGAGATGTTTATTTTATACCAAATGCTGTATATCATGATTAAATTGTGTATATTTATGTGAATATAGGATTCTGTGGATTAATTTCTTGAGATTGCATTACATTGTTTTAAATAATTTGTGAGTTGTAGATGGCTGTGTGCTTAATGTCAAGTATTTTTTACACGATGAGAATTTATTATGCAACATCTTAATAAACCTTCTGTATATTAACAGGTTTAAGTCCATTGATTGATTGGGTTATTAAGGGGTAGTATTGTTTATTAAGAAGTTATTTGTACTAAAGTTTACGTTATTCCCGTACAATTCAGTAAAAACAAATATAGGTTTAATAGTATCGTACGATAATATTTATGTCGGTCTGTAAGAATGTATTCAAAATATTCTGAACGTCAATATATGAGAAAAGGATATATTAAAAATTTATATTCTGTTTTGAATCTGTTGAAATTTGTCAGAAATGGAATTACTGTCGTAAGTTATACTTCAGAATTGTGAATTATTCCAAACATCCAAAATTTAATTAATATTGATTTACCAAACTTTGTTGCTTCCTGAGTTGTAAGAATAAATGGCTTACTAGTGGACTGTTTATTGTTCCTATTTTGAATAAAATCAAATAAGTGATTCAAGTATATTGAGTAATAACTGTAAAGAAAAGATATGAGTCATGATTTTATGATCTTCACAGGTTGACATATTTTCGTCAAAATTTGTGTATAATTATGATAACTATACGATTTGTGTATACGCAACTTAAACTCTGGAACCTAAATTATATTAGACTGTCGCATGATTAACGTCTTACTTAAAGTTACCTATACAGGGTGTCTCAGCTAACCAAATTACCTCGAATAATGACTTAACGGTTCAGTTTATGAAAATTTTGAGGCGTGGAGCTAAAATGGCATTAAGGGGCACATCTTATAAGGTACGTTTTTTTTGTGGGTGGTAGCATTTCAGAGATTTCAAGGTCACCTTGATTTTGTTAACGGAATGACCTATGTTTTGTACCATAAATCGACAGAGTATCAAATTCTGAATAAAAATGTGTTGACCTTCATTCGTCCTAAACCTAATAATTAACGAGATATTCAGAAAATAATTTTTAATACGTAATATCTGGAAGCTATAGGTATGTACTTGAACTGATGCTCCTCAACTTCAATACAGCGATTCCAATACACTGATTATTTTGTAAATATCTCGTTAACTATTAGGTTTCGGACGTATGAAGGTGAACACATTTTTACTCAGAACTTGATAGATCTATGGTACAAAAAGTAGATCATTCCGTTAAAAAAAATTAAGGTGACCTTGAAATTTGTGAAATTGCCTCCAACCACAAAAAAGCATGTACCTCATAAGATGTGTCGCTTGATGCCATTCAAGTTCTACGCCTCAAAATTTTCAAAAAGTGTACCGTTAAGTCATTATTCGAGATAACCAAGTTAGCTGAGACACCTTGTATAAAGAATCAGCATTTGTGGCACCTTTTACACATTGATGCATTCACAACTCGTTCAAATGTTCGTTTACCGATCGAATGGAATTGAAACTTTTAATAGAGAGAAGAGTATTTCGACCACTTACAGTCGGACACGTAGTTCACGGTTGCTCTCGAGAAATTGAAAAATGGGCCGCGCTCGTTACGGAACTCGTAACCGAATAAATGCAGTCGCTTTATTGTCCATCCATTAAAATTCCATTTACCAATACGAGTTCGTGATTCGCGAACAAAAGCGACCCCCGTTCTCGATTCCAGACAGAATATCGACGCGTGCACTGGTTTCTGCCCTTCGACTACGACGCATCAACAATTCTTCAGGAATTCCACATTTTCATACGTATGCTTATGACATTGTTATTTAAAACCTCGCCTAATGAGAGCTCTTCGTTGAATAATTCTTTTCGTTTTTTTTTGGAAAGTCAAAAATTTAGTCTGCTAAAGAGTATGTACCATTGTTTTTTGACATTCCAAATAATTAGGTGTGTCAAATAGACATCCACTATTTTTTATCGAATTCAATATTTATTTTAAATGGAATCGAGACTCTACGCTTTTGTTATGGTGTTCATCCCAATTCTTCAACAATGACAGCTATTTTTAACCCTCGTGATCTTTTCAATAAACTATTGCGTTACTTCTCCCTGAATTAAATTATGCCTGAATTAGAATCGAATTAACCCACTGACGACCGCTGGTTTCAAGCTCCTCGCGTAGCTGTCGCATTGTTTCAATAAAACAGTTTTAAATAGATTATTCCAGAATGTATTAACGAGAAATTTTAACTTAACAGAGTCAAATTGTTATTTTTCCTAAGCAACATATACAACTGAGAGAGGAATGAATGTTTCAAATACCAGTGCCAAAAATGGCAGATCAGACACAATGGCGTACTGGTACGCTTACGGTTGTCAGTGGATTAAGGAAATATATTTGCCTATCGCTGGATTTTTGTGTACGGAAGCTATTGGTGTCAAATGAATTTAGAAATTTGTATAATAAACAATATAATTAGGAATCGAGCATTCGCTTCGGGTCAAAGTGAGTGGAACAGTGCACGAGGATTAAAGAAGGTCAATCCTAAGATATGTCCTGAATTTAACCCTTTATGTTCCGACGGTATTTTGTAGCATCACTTATATTACAATTACATGCTGCGATGAACCAATTTACTTAGAACCTCGCTAGGACATCGTATTCACTACTTTTCTCAAACCCTCTGAAAAGCTACAAAATGATGTCAGTACTCAGACACACCACATTTAGTTATTTGTATAAAAAAAAACAAAAAAATAAAAATAAGTTTCTAAGTATGTGAAATCAAAATTACGGTAAAAAACAACTGGACTTGATATTCCTACGAAACAAAACATCAATAAAATACACGAACTGGAAAGTATTTCATCACCTCACTGAAAAATAATACCAAATTACCCATGCATACATAAAACAACACCATACCCAACGCAACCCAACCGAAACTATCCTCTAAAAACCACAGTTTGCACCGAATTAAAATATTCCACTGCATAAGGGTCAATAGTTTCCCACGCGAAATCAACTGGCGTTCATTCTGGCACAATTTCTCGATCAATTTCGCAACGACCATCGATATACCTCGTAATCCAAAACGCGCGCGCGCCGTCGCTCGAAAGATGAATTTCATCCCCGTCATTATCGCGAGTGACCGTCTCGGTGCTTCAGGATGAGGAGGGGGATGGAAACGAGCACGGTGCGTCGCGTGATAATAATTTAAGGCGACGCCTCCAAGAGCCTGTTCCACGTAATTCCATCGGCCGTCCCGGTAAATCGCTTTACCCAGGCATGATGTATTTTGACAAGCTAATGAATATCGCGTACGGATTATCATGCTAAAGAGACGTTAATTAACACGTGGCCCCCCGTTTGTAACGACCGTTTACACTGGTCACGGGTTACTGCTTCACGCGCTATAGTCAGATACGTTCACCACAGTGTAAAACGGTGACACGAGGGGATGAAATGCAAGGGGGAGGCTGGGTCGCAGCACCAACGACTGGGAATACAAATGGTGGAACGGCCTCGGGGTGATATCGGAGCGAAGCTTCAACGCGATACGCGAGCAGATTTCCCTCAGTTTCAAAAGAATGGAATTACACCGGCGACATGCTTTGTCCTCACGCTAAATCTGTAATCCGATTTCCTTGTCGAGGACGATTATAAAGAGTGGCACCGCGATTAATTCGACCGGTTCGTGGTCTCACCCGCGGAAATTGCTTTACAATTGGACACGTCTAACAATCCGTTGCTGGAATCAGTGTGGTTCATGAAGTAAGTACGAAAAATCGGAATAAACGGGGAAGGATGGGATGGGAAAGATAGGGGGTGTACGATGAGCGTGGATCTTATTTATAAATGAGGTTTCGATCGACGACGGGAGTCTAAATGCTGGGTGGGATATCGAGCAGGAAGTAATCGCTGAATTATCATTTCTTTTTCTGTATTAGCTGTGCCGGTGATATTTGCGTGAATATTACGCGGAGGTTTTGAGGGAAATGGATCTTAGGGAGAGTTCGATGAAATCGAGACTGGATTACGGTGGATACTATGGTGAACTTATTTTTAATGCTTGTGTTATGTAAAAATGTTCTTAATATTTGTGCGTAGGTGTAATCATTAGACGGTAAAAATTATGTTTAAGGGATGCAGCTTCGGTGACCTTGACCTGGACGTATGTTTTAAGGACACTTTGCTGGGTAATACCAAAGAAGTTTTAGTCGTTGCCCGTCTTTATTAAAAAGTTATTAGCAAAAAAGGTTTAGTATCGCACTTTAGTAGTAACGATAAGTAACATGACCGATGAACTTAACATATTCTGTCAAAGTTACTCTCCTGAGTGACCTTTCAGAAAGTTTCAGTTATCAAATGTTTATTAAAAAGTTATTAAGAGAACAATGATATCTTTTTCTTGAACTGTCTCTAATCAACTTTGAATGACTTTTTTCTTGAACTGCCTCTAAACAACTCTGAAGCATTATACCGATAGGAGTTAACCAACAAGTAACTGGTTTGAATAATAGGTATATGTTGCAAACTTTTTTGCTAGTAACGTTTTAGTAAAAAAACCAGCGAAGGCTAAAACTTCTTGGGGGTTATTCAAAAGAGTGTCCTTAGCAACATATGACAAGGTCAAGGTCATAGGAGCTGCATCCCCTAAACGTAATTTTTACCGAATTCTGTGACAGAGGCTTCACTACATTAGTAATAACATAAAAATAATAGTGAACTTCATTAGAATCTTTGTTTTATTATATTTTCCAAGTTGAGAAATGTTATGAATGCATAAACATCCGCAGTCTAGTCAAAGATAAACGTAAAGGGTCATGATTTCGTGAAACATTTTTGAGCTTAACACTGGGAAAAAATTAATGCAAAATGTAAAATTGCAATCATAGTCCGAGATAATCATATAGAGTCATGGTTTGGTCAGATCACTTTTTAACCTAACACTCAAGAAACTAACGAAAAATGTAAAATTATAATTTTCTGTGAGTTGGATACATAGGGTTTGCAGTTAAATTTTTAAGTTTGGGATAATAATATTTAACGCGAACATCTATTTTTGAGACAGTCCTCCTTGAAAATTTATTTGATATGCTCACATTTCTACTTGCAAGAAATAGAAGCAGCGGTAAGAAACGGAAACGTTAAGGTCTTATCTATTTCCATGTACAACAAAAAATTTTTTATCAGCTTTACTGATAAAAGTTTTATTCCAGACTATCCACTTATCGTTCTATGAAAGAATTGCCTCTAGGTAATTATCTCATTAACAAGAACCATGCCCTCTACCTATAGTCCTCAGGTTGCGGTTGATATAGGACAGAAGTATCTGCGTATGAACATCCTATTGAATTTATTAAAGTACACAAACATGTTCCATTAAAAGCTGCCCCAAGAACCAGGCGAAATTTAAAGTAAAGAATAAAATTTTGATATCCTATCAACTTCGAAAGTTACAACTAAATAACATCTCTTGACCGATGGTTAATCTGACAATTAATTTTAACATTTTGACGACCACGTCACACGTGACACGTACATAGAAAAGGGGCTGGCTTAAGTAAATACCGCTACAAAATTTTTGCGTAAAATTAATATCGTAGTACAATCTAAAATAAGACCAACACATTACGTACGGCCTTTTTCACTGGGGCAGTCAACGTAATAATTAGACTGCGGATTTTATGCAATTATAGCCGACGGGGCTCTGTGAAACACAATACAAAAAAATTTTCATCAGAAGTGACTAGATTTCTATTTTATTCTCCGCCCAATATGGTACTTAAGAGAAGAAATTTCTCCTTTCGATCTTCTCTTTATGAATTACTTCATGAAATGTCATTTTCCATAAAAATCCGCAGCCTAGTGGTAATGGTCTACTATTTATAATTTAGACTATCTATTATCCCACTACAAATATGTGCACACGGTCTGTAATACGTTAAGTTTAAATTAATTCCGTACAACTTTCCTCATAAAATAGTATTGTAAGTGTATTACGTCACGCTGCTAAACGATCGATCAGGCCCGGGGTCCAAGCGAGTCGGACGACACCGCGAATTTGTCGTGCGTCGCATTCATAACGAATGTAAAAGAGGCAGCCAGTCACGAACACGAGAGTAGCAGGGAACAGGAGCGAAGGGGGGGGATTGGGGGAGAAAAAAAAGGTCCGGACACGGATCGATCGGTCGGCAGCCAGCAGCCAGAAGGTGTGTACGTACCTCCATGCCACGTCGATTCCTCCATCGCACCCACTTGTTGAGCCCCACTCGCCAATATTCGACAAAGTACTCCTCGGTGTACTCGATACCGTGGCCGTTCCCGAATCTGCCCTGGGTCCTGGTGGACGTCAATACACGGGGGTTGTGGAGATTCACCTCGAGGTACTCCTTGCCCTCCTTCGTGACCATATTTTTCGGGCACCAAGCGCCTCCGCCCTTGTCTTGCCTCAGTCTGCGAAACCGAGGAATTACAGCAAGAATTATTACGACTGTCCCAGGCGCGGCAGCGTTCTCCGTGCACGAACATATTCTGCATTTATGAGGGAATCACGTGCACAATAGAACGCACGCCGTACCGCGAATGTATTGTGCGCGCGGGTAGAGTAACGGAAATACTTCAGCGACACGATACGTAGATTGTTTAGATAAATATTTTATATTTCGTGAGCAGTTTACTTTAATCCTGTCTTGTATGAACAGTGGGTAAAATAAGTATTCGTGCAGCCTTTGAAAGAGTAGAACTTTTTAAAAATTGGACCGAGTGATGTGTGCTTTTTTATGAAGTTTGAAGGATTTCTTTACAAAGTGATGTGTAAAAAACATTTTGAAAAAGTTGCAATTGGTTGGAATAGATATGGAAATAGTAGAGGTCGCTTTTTATAACTTTTTTATCGGAAACTGGAATGAAAATTCAATAAATACATTTCAAAGGTGTATCTCATAGCAACGTTTAACCGATTTCAATGAAATCTTCAGCATGTATACTACCATGTTCAAAAAGTTTCAAGAAATTTATTTATGAAATCAAAAATACAATGTTATTCATCATAAAGATCATTGTCATCTTCAAAGTAGTCCCCATTGGCCGTAATGCATCTATGCCAGCGGTTGATCCAGCTTTCAAACCACTTCTGAAATTCGATTTTTGGTGTAGACATCAGTTCAGCCTGCGATTTTTGTTTTATGGTTTCAGTGCTATCAAAACGCGTTCCCCGAAGTGGTTTTTTGAGTCGATCAAAGAAGAAAAAGTCGCACGTTGGAAAACATGTCTTTTGAGATTTCAACACGATTCCATTTTTGGAAGAAATTCAATTCTTTTGGCACCAATCTTGCAGCAACACGTTTCAGGCTCATATTAAAAATCGCCCAGGCACAAAAATTTGATGTAAACAAAACGCTGTAATTATGACAATTGATAAGCTGTCAAGCTGAATATTCAAGGGAATGTAAACTTGTTCTGCCAGCAAAAAAAAAAAGAAAAGTTTCATAATATTATATACGCGCGATGTTTAAATGAAAAATTCCTCAAACTTTTTGAACATGGTAGTATATAGTAATTAACATAAATCTTCGAAATGTATTAAGTACATTTTCATTACAGTCTCATAAAAAAAAGTTGTCAGGAGCGATCTTTACTATTTTCTTCGCGAGTTCGATCTTTTTAGCATTTTCTTGTATACATCATTTAGTAAGGCAATCTTTCTAACTTCACAAAAAAATTTAAGTCACGTGCTCCAATTTTAGAAAAGTTGTTCTGTTTTAAAGGGTATGCGAATACTTTTTTTACCCACTATATGTGTGATTGTTCCAGATGTGCACTTCCGTTTATATATGTATATGTACAAGAACACTTATCGAATATGAAGAAAATGTTAGGAAGCACTACGACATTGCTGAAAATTTTAATTACATATATATAGTTTAGGGGATATTAAAGTTCGATGGATTACGACTATGTTACTATAAAGTATCAATTGAGGGCTGAAGAATACAATTTTTTTTTACGAAAGATTACATTTTTTCACACAGACCAGGTGACCTGATAGTTACGAGCGGTAATGTACTTTTCAATATATTTACGATTTTTGTCTTTATACTATTGCAGAGCGTCAAAGTTTTTTGAAATATACACTTTGATTCTTTTACTCTTTAAACACTTTCGTCAATCAGAATGGAAGATACGTAAGTATCTACAATGTACATAAATGCACTGTACAGTAGGTATCATTTTATAAGTTTTTATTTCGATTGGTAAGGGTGAATTTTGTTTATGAAAAATATACAAGAATATGCATCGGTCAGTACGTAGCAGAGTTTGGCACAATTTTATTCGAATAAAACATATTGAAATTGAACAGTATCTAAAATCGTTACCCTGACCCTTAAACAGTTAATGTGATTAAATAATTGTTTGCCAAGTGTCTACTCATTACTATGAAATTGGAATTTCACCGTTTAATTAGTCGAAATTGGCAAAACACTTTTTTATCTTTTATCCGTTATTCGAAACTCTTTATTTAGACAATGAATTTCCCCACCCCTGTTATATACGCTATGATCAATATGTTAATTATAGTCATATTTATTAAAGTGTTTAAAATGAATTTATTCAGGGATATTCCCTTCACAATGATCAACTAATTTATTCTCTGAACCTCGTTCAGTTTTCAATTCAATACACTTTTTACTATGAAAAGTTCACAACATTTTGCAGTCTTAAGAAACTTCTTATTAAAGGCAAAATTCTGTAAGTACGTTAATATATTGAATTTCATTTTCCAGCTTCCTTTTCCTTACACAGTACCTATCTATGAATTAAAATTCTATAAACAGTACAAAGACGTATAAAAACTCCATATTCGTTACGAGTAGGGCTTGTACACCTTTTACAAATCGACCCGTGGACCTATTTCTGGCAGAAAACCAGTACAACTCAAAACAAATTCAGCTCAGCTGACGTAAAATTAAGAAAAATATGTTGCGTATCCTGTCTCCAGTCTACAGGGAAACATATTTTCCCCGCCGTTGTTTCGTTTGTTCGGTAGAAGACTCGCAAAAAAAAAGAAAAATAATAATTAATAGCTTCCGCTTTTTATCCGTCTCTTTCACCCTTTCCGCTCGCCGGTAGCACACCGGCATCGACGGGTGTTCCCCACGTATAAATTAATGACGCCCCCCGGATTGATTTACGAGCGACCGTTTAACCGGAGGTTTTTTCGCTATCGATTTTGAGTTATTTATAATCATTTATATGTATCGAGCAGCTCTTTGCTATAATGGCTTTCATCGCGAACGCTCCGGGAGATGTGAAACGAGAACGAAAGAGAGAAACAGAGAGATGGAGGTAGAAGCAATCGGTGTTTAATCATCGCGCACGGTTCTGACCCATTTACATCGTCGCCGAGAACAACGGGGAAAGCTGTTTCGATTGCAGGCTGCTTCACCATCCCCGGAACAGCATTATTATGGATGTTCCATTCTGTACACCCGTACAGCTTGACGAGCCGTAACGCGTTCAATCCGCGACGAGTGTTCCAGAGCTGAAAAAAATTCTCCTGGGAACAGTCAGTGCCGACCACGGGTAAATATCGATCTTCCGTGGGAAAACGATAGTTTAAAGACGTCATCGAATACCCATGGGCCATCGTACACTCAGTGCGTAATTGTGAATGCTACATAATTTGCACGGCTACAGTTCGATGAATATTCATAAAAACGAATGATTCGTTTTTTGAGTTTGCTAATTAATTGCTATCGTTCATGCGGGGTAGCGTGTTATGTTTCTACGTATACGCGCGTACTTCGGTACTTGTAACGGTATTGTACGGAGTAGAGGACTTTGACTCGTTAGTCGTTTCGTTAATTGGCGGATAGTTTCTAACATGGTTGCT
This sequence comes from Dufourea novaeangliae, assembly GCF_001272555.1. Classification (NCBI taxonomy): domain Eukaryota; kingdom Metazoa; phylum Arthropoda; class Insecta; order Hymenoptera; family Halictidae; genus Dufourea; species Dufourea novaeangliae. Next base: position 1,486,753 of record NW_015373949.1, on the reverse strand, counting down.
TTATTCGAGGGCTATTACAAAAGTTGAAACGACACTCGCGGCATTGTTACAAGGAATCTGGTTACTGGGAACATGATTACAAGGAGACCGAATAAACGCGACTATGAAGAGGCAGTACTGTGTATCTTGACCCACAGCCGGAGTACATTAAGTTACACTTCTGAATCTTAAAGGAGAGCAAATCAAAGGTGCGAAAACCTTGTAACTTTGGAACCATTCGGCAAAAATTGAGTTAGAGGCAATCGCTAATTTCGAACTATTGAATGGATTTAAAACAAGTCTGTATATGTAGAAATGATGAAATTTGCATGAATTCCCCTATGTGATGAACTTCACACTATTTTAAACATTTTAGACTATTACGTACCTATAATAAAAAGGACACCACTTAGAAAGAAATAATTTTTACCATCCGAAAGAGTGAAATATTTGATACAGAAAACGTAAAATGTAATTTTTTTTAAAAGTGGACTTAAGACACTCTGGCTATGGGTTGCAGATATTGATATGTAAATTTTTCACTAGCCAAACTGAACGACTCTAGTTTCTCTAGTGTATTATAAAACGCATATTTAAAGTTTTTATTCATTTTTAGTTTCAGCTTCAAAGTTATGCTGTCCGTATATGGGCATGTAGTATAAGAAACAGCATCCAAGAAGATTTTATAAAAAATCAAAGAAACCTTACAATAATAGAATAAGTACTATATCGATAAAATGGGAAAGTTTTTTTAAGACTAAAGCGTTCATTACTCTATGTTGTAGAACTTAAACGTAGATGTTACATATTCATCCAATTATTACTTTAAACATCGTCATAAACCCTTTAGTATCTAAGGATCATATTCTGAACGTGAAACAAGAGGTGAGTGTATAAAACTCCTAAAGATTTAGGTTATGTATACATACATACATCTGCAAGTTCCTTGACCATTCTTTTAACTGCTTTATTTTAGTCATTCATTCTCGAAATATGGGGTGATTAATAAATTCTCCACAAACAAGAAACATTCTCGAGACAACTATTTCTCAAAATGAAAAAGTAACACTGATAAAATATCAAAGTTTTATTAAAAAATGTGTAATAAGTCCTATAAAGGTAGAAATTAGTGAGGTTTTCAAAGTTTTCGTCCTCAGAAGTAACACAATTTCGTAGTCTGACTTAAAAATGATCGATTACAGATTGAAGTGAAGATTGAATGATCCCAATCCGCTCAATTTTTTACATGGTGTCATGTGAAAGACACAATCCATCGTACAGCTCACAGATCAATTACCGACATAAAAGAATCAATAACTGATGCGTTTCGAATTTTCCAATGGGATTTTCCTTGACGAGGACTTATTGATCACCCTGTACATGTCACAGATTAGAGGGACGCATTCTGTTACTTTCTTCATTTAACTTAAATTGATAAAAGTACAGAAATGAAAAGAATAAGAAAAACAGAATCAACGGAGTTTCCAAGACTTCACCGCACTACTAGAAAGTAAACTTATAAAAAAAAAAAGCCTAATAATTCTCGTCTGTTATTACGTTTCCGTATTGTCCACAATGTACCCAGTCCCATCTCTATCAAGAGCGTTCTCTTCAGGAGGAGGAACGACCCTGGGCGCGAACAGAGGTCGTAATTTCGGGCACGAAATGCGTTTTTAATTCACCCAGAGGGGTGGATCGTGGCCCAGATGCATGCGGTACACTGCCCGCTACACACGCTCGCCATCTGTGTACGTTCAATAGACACCGTCGGTTAATGTGTACGTGTGCACGTGTAATTACCGGCTAAAAATACCACGGGGCCCGATAACAAGATCACATTATATACGGCACGGTGATTCTTCGCGCGATAAGACAGCCGGCCGTAGTTTAATTTTAAGCTCTATTTACCGTGCAACGAGCTTTCGGAATTAAGGATATCGGCGAGCGGATACAGGTCGAGCTCTCCGAGTGGCTTATTATCACCGGCGCGGCTAAGTTATCGGGGCATCGCGGGAGAAGGAGAAGAAGAGGCGGTTGAGTGACTCACCTGGCCGCGCGTCTCTGATACAATTTTCTTGATTTTCAAAGCTCGTTATCCTCGTAATCATCTCGAAATGAAACTCTATTCCAGGGAACAATTTTTCTCTAACTACCCCTCGGTACGATATTGCGCGAGATTCCCTTCGTCAATTAAAATTAATGAATCCTGACTGGATCCGATGAGCCGCGGGGCGGATCGGTGGTTTTGACAGCCTGTAATTCTTTGTTCCGTTTTGCGCCGGGATGGACAGCGAGTAATCTGCTATTTTGTGGCGATTTATTGGTTAGGAGAAATTAGTGGGTTCCTTGGTACAATTTCTGTTATGATATACAGGGTGTTTACAAAATTATGGTATAAGCTGAAAGGATGTTTTGGAAAAATCAGTCGAAAATGGAGAATATTTTTTCATACATACTTCGTTTATCGAGAAAATTGAATTTGAAAATCTGCTAGATATATATGCAATCTAGTAGGACTGTTTCTACTTATTGTCACTATGAATCCATATCTGGACCCCACAGCCACAATGTATTAAGTCACACTTTTCAAACTTTGGAGGAGAGCAAATGAAAGGCGCAGAAACCTTGTAACTTAGGAACCATTCGTTAAGAATTGAGCAAGAAACAATCGCTACCTTCGTACTATTGAATGAATTGAAGACAAGTCTCTATATGTAGAAATAGTGAACTTTGCATTAATTTCCATATGTGATAGACTTTACACTGTTTGGTTCGGAATAAAATATGAATTTAATATCATTTTTAGATTATTATATTAAAAACTAGACAATTTAGCACGAAACAATTGTTACCATCGGAACGAGTGAAATATTTGATACAAGAAACATGTAAAAAGTAAGTTTTTATAAAGTGATCTTAATACACTCTGACTCTGGGATCCAGATATATAGAATGGATGAATAGTAACAAAGTTATGAGATTTTGAAGATTGAGTAAATTTTAAAATAGTTTTGGCCAGTTTTTCGGGTCAAATACCCCGCTGCGCGACGCTAAGCTTCTCTAGTGTTCCTGTTCGTTCGTGCACACGTAAAATTAATATCTGCCCACTCGATATTGAAATAAACCATTTTGATAGCACTGTCTTCACTATGAAACGTTTATCAAATAACGTTGCCATCAATGTAAGCATTACTTACTCTAACATATTATTCATTTCTAGCGAAAAAAATGACAACCGTGCTTGAAATTCTACGCCATAAAGTTTCGATGTAAGCAAAAACTGTCTATATCTTGATAAGGAAGAGTTTTAGGACCTATGTTAATATGACACTTTTTCATCCTTAGAAACAGTAGAGTACGGTACAAAGTGTGGTCACCAATTCCCTTGACACCCTGTATTGTATACAATCAACTGAATTTTCGGGTAAAGGAATGCTGAATTCCAGTTCTGAATAATTGAAAGTTTGAACTGTACTTGATGATTCATATTGGTATTAATTTTGGGCATCAACGTGGTTATTGGTAAATAGTGGATAGTTCAGTGAACTTGATTGCAAAATATGTAATTTTTTAGGAATTCAGTTGCTTTATTAAGTCTTCTTAGAATATGGTTTGTGGTGTTTTGAAAGAGAAAGAAATGATGTTTGCAATATGCACACAACGCGATAAATCATAAAAACATTGTTATCGTTTTGAATAGGTAGATCTAAGGAATATCTCGCAAACAACAGTATTATTGTTGCTGGGAATATTTACGTGGAACGAATAGGAGTTGCCACATTACATCTGAGTGCAACAAGTAACTTTTCCCAGACCTACAGTAGTGCACAAGAAAGTGACCACTCTTCTGAGTTTTAAAATTTTTGTTACTTCATAAGATCAACTTAAAACCTGAATACACCAAGTACTGTACAGCTTTCAATTCTTTATTAGAACATATATCAAACACGTACTAAAGCTTTAAGTTGACGTTAATAATAATAAAAATAAAACAAATCGAAGAAGTGATAACTTTTCACCTACACCTTATTTAATACAAAAAAATTATTAGAAACGAATGCGGTGTGTCTTGGCAAATTGCCTCTAAACAATCCACAAGGGTATAAAGTACTGCTTCCCACCTCGATTAATTTTAAATCGTGGTCCTATACTTTAACCGACATCTCAGTGTAATTACTCGTTGGAAGGTAAGATTTTTCAAACGATAACCGTTATCGATCAGCCGACTTCCAAGCAAAAGCGAGGCATCCACCACACAAGTGGACGTAACTTCCAACGTATATCCTGCAGGATCCCTCACTACTCCCGATCCGGATAGACACGTGCATGCGCGACGGCACAAAGCAGCCGAGAATCTCCATGGAAATATTTCAGCTGGTTCGGTCGTCGAGCACTATCATACAGGCGTCATGCCCGCATGTAAACAATAGACCGGGCGAAACCCACTGAAAGCGTTTGTGGTTAATTAGGCAGCAATGCTGTTAACAATGTCCTGGGCTTCGTCTCCCCTCTCCACTCCTCTTCGAACCGCTTTTCGTCTATCCCGCAGACCTACGTCGCGCGAGCCGACATTCCCCCGCAACGGGGCCGTCCTCGGTCAGGATTTTGACCGAATAAAGTTATCGCCGAGGTCCCTCTCATCCACCTTCGTTGGTTCATTCCGTGATCGCCTGGAGGTCGGTAATTATCTGTCGTCTCTGCGCGGGCTAATTACGCGAGCAAGGAAATTAGCCGCGGCCCGGACCGACGAAAATTTCGACAACCGCTGGAGTACGACATAGGTTAACGCACGATCGAACGTTGAATTTCAACGACCGTATATTCGTCGAGAAATTTTCCATGGAAACGAGACGAAGGTCCGTGATGGGGTTAGGACATAATCGTCTGGATGGTTGAAAAAGCACCTATGGCCGTTCCAGGTACGGGAGGTCTGGAGAAATTTAGTTCATTCGAAATGTTAGACAATGTGGAGAGCATTTCGTGGGGTAGGTACTGGACAAGGTACAGTGAACTGGTGACACCGAAGCGGAAAGTTTTTTGCACGCTTTGAGACCATCCTCTATATAAAGTGTTTCTGAAATGGTGGTACAAACCGAAAGGATATGATTATAAATGCAAAAATAAGTCGACTTTGAATATTTACTGGATACGCATGCAATTAAATAGGACATGGCTACCGTGTCTGTTCATTGCATGCCGTTTCTACTTACTGCCATCATGAATACACGCGTTACAGATGAATTTCCAAAGTCGTTTTTCTCGAAAACGAAGTCCCAGGTGACAATATTTTATTCTGTATTTTCGACTTATTTTGTCCTGTAGAATCACCCCCTACCCGGTTTTAACATTTGTTAAATGACAACTGTACATGGGCGTAGCCAGGTTATCAGTCAGGGAGGGCAATGTAATGTTTTTCCTCCGGGAGGGGGGGGGGGCAAAGTCCAATTTTTTTCATCTAATGTAGTGGTAATCCCACTTTCTTCCGTCCACTTTTTGCCGTCCCCTCCCCCTAGCTACGCCCATACAACTGTATAAGCTAATTCAACGAAGATTCAGTCGGTAAAATTTCAATATTAGATTCGGACGAAAATTGCTTTGGGATAGATAGTTCTTGTGATATTTTTTACACCTGTAGTGAGTAGAATACGAAACAATAACAAAATTTAACCTTGCATTTCGAGGTCAGGGTTAATTTTCCTGGAAGTTTATATAAAATCCACCTATAATAGCCATGAAAAAACATTTTTCTACAGCATGTAGAACATATTTTCTCTGTTTATTGCAGTGAACTCTGAAAAGTATGTCTAGGTTAATTTGAGGTTAAGTCACATAATGAATAGTGCCACTTCTTAGGTGGCTACTTTCACGATTTCTTTACATCTTCCATTATCTATTAAAAGAAATGGCGGATAACTGTTCATAAGAAAGTAAGTCGTAAGATTAGAATAAAGTCCTTGCAAATGGGGCTCTGTTTTCGAGTGTAACGACTACAGAAAAGGATTACCGTAGCTTCTTGTGCTTACACAAAGTGTCCCACATAACGTGAATACGTTTAGTATCTCACTTGCTTGTGATTTTCAGAAAACTAATTTTAATGAATACTAAAAGTGATGTCCATCAACTTCGATACATTGTAGCACTAATCCCTCTATTGTAGTTATTTCATTATTAAAATCCACTCTCATATATTTGTGGATTTGTCGTACCCAAGGTCACATGAAGGTCACACTATTATAGGTTATTGGATTGGTCTTGATCTTAACTATTACGCCACCCTGATAAAAGTATGTAGTCCCATTTAAAAAACATGGATGACCTTGAAATTTCCAAGAATACGACCTTGAGAACAATTTTTGTTCACCAGTATTTGCTCCTTCTAACCAAATCACACGTTTCCCTCACATTTGTTTGCATCTTCAAAAACAAATAAGATATTGACGGTGCTCACGTTAGGTGGGACACCCTGTGTACAGATCTACCGGAATTGTTTGCCAATATACTGGCTACAAACGATGCCTTTTCCACTTCGCGTCTATTACGGAAATCGTTTTATCGAGATATTACTAACGACGAAACATCGAGGTGTAATACAGTCGCGAGGACTGTAATCGTTTCTTAAGGAGCACACGTTCGGTGGCGTTTACGTAATCGGATCATGGGCCGGGCAAACAAGTTTGAAGTGTCTGAGCATGATACCGACTGCGTTACAGCAGTTCCTCCCGTTAATAGCGCCATCAGCGTGGCCAGATGCTCCGTAAGTTGGTCGTAATAACAAAAGAAAATGGCGCTCGAGGAATCGTAGGAATTCCCTTACGTGGCCTCTCCCCTCGGAACCGGAAAAATTTGTAGCGCCGGAAACGTCGGAATCGCCTCGTTTCGCCGCAAAAAGACGTAAAAGAAGTTCGAAACGTACTGCTTAAGATCCCCTTTCTGCCGCCGCAGCCGTCGTACCCCTGCGATTTTAATCATAAACTTTTACAAGCAATCGTAAACTACAACCGCAACAACTACACGAAACTTCATCATGATGCTGCGTCATCGAATAACATTCTTCGATATTGTTTAATAATGGCATATGGAAAATTGTACTGCCTGTATATGTCGTTTTCGGAATGCTTGCCAGTCCTCCCGACGCAATTTTCGATCGTCGATTATGGGTTGCTCAAGTATTTATTGAACCAAAAGACGTTTTACCTTCGAACGCAATCTGTACCTTGCTACTTTATTGCAAATTGAATTCTAGAGCAATTTATAATGAAACTACTTAATAATTATTTATGGAACATTAGGCAAGATGTATTTTAAATTGAAGTGTCTGTTGTTGTCCAATTTTAAAAATTTGCAGTGAATATGTGTTGAGATCTAAAATTATCATAATTAATTTGTACATTTGCAATAATATTCTACTGACACAAGGCTGATAACTGTAAACGAAGCTTAATTTGTGTCGTTATAATTCTAATATTATAATATTATTATATAATCATTGTAGTTATAATTTCTATGTGAATAAGTTATAAAACAGGAAACTTAATGAAATAATATTCTGTTAAATAAAATTTCATCTTTATTTTGTTCGTTCAGTGTTTAATAATTTCGAGAGAATTAAGGTCACACTTCCTCGTATCTCTGTCTCTATAGGTTATTGCACTTGCAATGTCGGCCTTCATAAATTAGAAGATTACACTACATTTCCTTGAATAAGAAATAATAACAAAGGTCACATTACTGTTACAAGAAGTATCGTATCGTACACATCCTGTCATAAACGTGGATTAATTATTGTGTAAAATGTACTCAGGCAAACAATGCACAGAAATCAGATTTAATTCATTCATTTATATGTTTATAATAGTACACACAATTTCAACTGTACGTATATTAAATGTCCTCTCAGTTTCTTGCAAATAGGGTTTTTTAATAAAAAAAATCATTTAAAAAAGAGATACTAGGTGAAACATATCTAAAGAATCAACTGCATACTGGGAGAGTCACATTCAAAGAATCAGGGTACAAGAACCTCGTATATGTATATACTAAAATTAGTAAGGAAACTCCATCGAACCATTTCGAACACATTTTACCAATTAAATTCCATTTGAAGAACATAATCCAAAGTGCCACTACTAGTCTGCAATTGCATAGCTCAATAGATCCGTTACTTCATCGAAATCCAGAATAATGTTAAAACATTCTAATACACACCTATCCCCAACGGTAACTTCAATGAAACACGCGGATATATACATATATTCGTGAAAGTTACCGCACGTACAGAAAGGAGCATCGGTTTCACGCGCAATTAGGGACCGGCTCTTCTGTTTCACGGGAGAATTTCGTTATCGGGAGAATTCTAATTTCTTGGGAATTAGTTACTGACTTCGATCCTAATAGGAAGCCAATAGTCCCGTCGAAATGTGCGGTGGCGGGCGCCGGCGAGCAACCGACCGAGCAACCCAAGCCTTATGGGTTCTCGGGCGGTCCAAAGTAGCCACGCTGAGAAATGCGCCAAAGTGGAAGCCCGGCCGACCAGAAGGCATTACGGTGCCTCATCAGTCGAAAGGTGCATTAGCATTGCTAATGACCTCCGATCGTTACCGGGTCACACGCTGCAGCTGTACCGTCTTCGCCGTGTTAAGTCTGCGACGCGTTTGTTATTTGAAGATGGGCTGCCACCGCTGCGTCCACGATACGCTACAATAACGGCCGGCTACAATGATCTTTCCTCAATGACAACGGATGGAAGAACCGTGAGAGCGCGATGCATCAGGATGATTAATTTTTTAACAGCAAGTGTTATACCGTTGACAGAAATTCTGGGTTCGAAATTAAAGGAGACGATTTCACGCTGTGGCACAAGTTGAAATAATAGATTAAATTGTTCGTCTTCTATGGGAATTAGGGTAGAAATTATTATCAATAATTTGTCTATTTGTTATGGACATGTAGAATTAGTAGTTTGATTAGTATAAGTAGTATGATTCTATTTATAGGGCGTTTCATAACATGACGATGGATTTTAGTAGTGAATGGGGAAAGAAAAAGAATGAGGAAAATTTGCACAAACTAATGTCCTATTTGGTAATGTTCTGGAGTTCTAGACATTGTTAATGCTGGAACTACCAAACAAGTCAAAACGATTTAAGAGTACACTCTTATAATGATAACAAAAATGTTATGACGATAAATTTTCTCTGATTTTTTGCAACTTTTATTACAATACGAAAGTGAAAGAATTAGTTAATTTATAAATTTATAAATTTTAAAAATTTTGCCGTGTTTGTCGACTGATCGAAATATATACATATATGCGTTTATCGTAGGTAGTTCTAGTGTTAATTATGGAATCCGATAATTCTTAATAATAAACTGAGATATGTTTGATAATGGATATTGTCAGCTTATAACAGCATACGTGAATATACAGAACACAATCAAATGAAAAATATGATGAATGTTATTTCATTTTTTGTATATACCTAACGTAAATAATAATAAATAAAGAATAAACACTAACGGCATAATTGTTTTTGTTGTTAAAGTGATGATATGACATCGTGAAAGGATCTTAAAAAAGAAAAGAAGGGTCTTAGAAAACAAGTCTTAATAAAACTGGAAAGACCATCCAATGTTAGGACTAGTAACTGAAACTATATTTATTTACAGCATGTACAGTATGTACACCCACGAGCAAACTCGGCTTCCACTAGGAGAAAAATCGGCGTATAAAAAAAGTCTTCCACCACTTGGTAAATTTATTCCAGTTGAAATAAATTTACAAAGTGGTAGGAGGCCTTTTCCCTACGTTACTTTTTCCCCTAGTGGAAGCCAAGTTTGCTCGTCGGTGTACCTGAGTGCTCCGAAGTAAATACTATAATGAACCAAATTGTTCACTTAGAGCTTCAACCTAATCGTTAGACTTCTTCTAAATTCTATTTGTGGGTGCGACTGAACTGATAGACTGTTTGACTGTGAGTGTGTGACTAACTGTCTCCAAAAAACTGCACGGAAATGTTTGTTGGGCCCGTGCATCCCCTCCATGCACCCTTGGCGCAATAGTTTAAACGAAAGGGTTGCCGCAACCCTCTGGCGATGAGGGTGGACGGCAGTTCGACAACATCGCGGTCTTTCCCGTCGGTTCCGTTTTCCTCCCGCGGTCTCGAGAAACTGTTCAGTCCCCGTGCTGGGTTTCCGTCACGAAGTCTGGGGTTTATGACACGTCATGAGGGCCATTCCAAGGTGAATCTCCTACATATTTGGTTGCCAAATGTCGGGAAAACGTTTTCTTCCGAAGGTTTTCAATGAGCTTTAAAAATTCCTAACTCCAATATTGTTATTAATTCATCTGCGAAAACGTAAGGCTGCATAACCATTCAGCCAAGTTAAAACACATCCTACATAGCATACACTAGAATTTTTCTAAAGTCATTTATTTCATCGCGAACGTAATATCTTCCACAATGAAAAATCCCTTTACAAACTGGAAAACAATAACGAAATAACATATTTCCCACGACCAGTAAATTATAACATCGAATAACAGACGCGACGTCTATAAATTGTGCAACGAGCAAAGATCAGCGCTCGCTGAATTCGACAAAAGCAACGCACGTGTACGAGGCAATGCAATCAGCAGCTTTTTTTCACCTCGAGCGAGAAAAATCGACGGCACGGTCACTTTCATCGACTTTACTCGTCGTGGAACGCTGATATTCAGGACACGCCCGCAGTCCACTCGCTTTCTTTTATTATCTCCGACTGGCGTACGTGCACCTCGACCACTCATCGTGACGACGATGAACCCGCCTTCCGCGTCTCCTCCGCGCGGTACGTTCATCGCCCCGGTAAAAACTAATTAAATTTTTCCATGATACGGCAATTTCGATGATAACGCGGCGGTTCGACGAGGGAATTGTGAAAATGACTCGAAAAAAGTCGGGGGTCCGAGCTGGTGACGAAACGGCGCCAACGTTTCAAGGGGAACATTATAGCTACCGCCTGTACGAGGCATTTTGGCGGGGATTAATGCTCTCGCTAATTAGACGCGAAACGACCGACGATTACGTTACGTGGAGCGGTCGGGAAGACGTAGTGCGCCGTGTTGCAGAAATTCCAGTCAAAAATATGGATTTCGGGCTAACAAGCTAGCCTGTCCGGTGGATACGCGTAGTAGTCTACGGAACGTGTGAAGAGAAATCCTTGAATGCGTGGGTAGATGTTTCAATGGAAATTGGAGAACCGTGTACAAGGAACTTGGTTATTCAAGGTTGGATATTATATTAAACGTGTAAAGTAGAGGTAATTTGGAAAACGGTGGTAATTAATGATTAAATTTCAGTGCACGTAACAGGAATGGAAAAGGAACCTATGATTGGCCAACTTAAGATCATCAGATCAGAATCAGACCCATGCAGGATCAAGAAAGTAAACTCAAACTCAGGTCAAGGCATCTAAGTCTGTGGACCCACTGAAGCCCAAGACCTTCCGGATTCACAAGTTCGAGATCCTCAATCTTGAGAACCGTATGATTAGTGGTCTGGTTAAAGGCAGTCTCGAGGTCTAGCATCCTAAATCTAGGGTCATTCTAGTAGAGCCGTTAGCTCTGACACCTCTCTAACTTAGGTATCTGAATGAAGAGGATCTTGAGTCTGGTACCTTAGATTCGGATGTGTTCAAACTTGGATGCTTCGAACCTGGATTGGTTTGTTTCGAGTCTTTCGATTCGAGGTTGATCCAATGTGCATTTTAATGATCGTTGGTGAATTGACCTGATTCCAGTCTTTTGATCAGGGGTTGCCTGAATTTAAATTTTTTGGCGCTGGCTTATATCAGTTTTATACCCTAATTCCCACGTGCACTTAATTTGAACCCCTCTAACCTACATTTTCTTTGCTTCCTGTCTGACACTCTCGTACTAAATGTTTCCGACGAAACTGTAACATCAACATATCTGTTTAAAGATACATAAGACGAATAAACTTTTGAATTATCCCTATTACAGATAGATCGCTTCTTCGTATTTGGTGACACTACAAATTTTCTTGCATAAAAATTATGGATACCTCGATTTCTAGTAAATACAGTCATGACAAAAATACTGACAAAGATGTGGTGAAATTTCAGTTGAGCCAGAAATGTTTGGCAGCCACTATACGCGAGTGTCGTAACTTCGACTAACGCAAAACGACTGACAAAATATCCATCCTCAGCTATCTACCTACTAAACCCCTAAAACACTAGAAAAGTATCACATTCTCAATACCATTTACCACTAAAGACCACAATAAGCACACTCACAATCCTCAAGAAGAAAGCCCAGAGTCGCAAGTGCCACGTGTTGCGTTCCCTCGTTCTCTCAATGATCCTCGAAACATTTCCATCCGTTACAAAAACCACCCGGATACAACCATCAATCGCCGACTTCCGCACGCACGACTATCGTGTCGACAAAAAAAAAAAACGGCCCAGTAGTAAAGGGCGCCAAAGAAAATCCCTATTATCCTGACCGTCATCGTTCACCCCCTAACTTTTCCAATCTCGGCGGCGCAAGTTGTTTCGCAGGTCAACGAGTCTTCGCAGTTTGCTCGGTCGATCGAATATTTTCGATGGACGATCATCGTAGGAGCCTGTGCATGCGCAGCGACACAGATTTACACAGAGAATCGGCGGGGGTGTGTTATGGCGTGGCAATGCGCGAGGCCACCACGGTATGTACGAAGCGGATATACCGATGGGGGGTGCGTTCTTTCACGCTCGCGCGCGCACCTGCCTCTCGTTCGATCTTCCTTTCTCCTAGCAAACGGACAGGAGAAATAGACAGAGAGGGAGAGAGAGAGAGAGAGAGAGAGATAGCTTGCGGGAAAATGGTTATCGAATATGCCGGGAATGCTGCTGCCACCGAATATGCCATCAGGCAAATGATCCGTGAAAATTCCGGCTGGGCCGGCGCGATTTTACGCGAGCCCGATCGCTCCTTTTTTACCCTCTCGCACGTGGGCACTAGCGACCGTGCGCGCACGCCATCACACATACAGACATAGACACATATATACAGAACGTCGAAAGCACGGTCTCGGTCGAAGAACGACGAGGAAAAAGCTTCCCGGTACAGCGGAGCTATCGATATTAAAGCTTATACTGAATGACAGCGATGCTCGATGGAACGGCACGGATTGATTCTGCTTCCATTTCGAAGCGATCCCGTGGATCTCGATACCGAGCACTTGTCAATAAATAGAGCCGTTTCTTCCCCCCTGTTCCTCACCCTTTTACCGTCCCAGCTATCTGTCCCGCTACCCCCTATTCCCCTTTTTGTAGATCGTCTTGAATATTCGCGACGCGTCAATCACGGAAACTCACGACACCGTGGGACGCTCGAAATGGAAACCTTTTAAGCTATCCGGTAACAGACAAACGGAAAATGAGGTTTCTCAAAAGTAGACTCTCGCGATATTGTATCGCGACGGTTGTTCCATTGAGACCGGGAGTTTTATGGAGGAAGTTTCAGAATGTAATCCACGGTGAACGGGAAAATAAGATCTTTGAGCGCGGATTTAACGAGATTTTTCTATTTCTCTTCTATTACGAAGATAGGGGCTGGTCGAATTGTTAGTTAGGTAACTCTATGGAACGAATGTAAGAACGAAACTCTTCATCTCTACCAAGACATTTGTTCTTCTCTACAAGTCAATAAAAGTTTGTTTACTGTATTTACTATTCCACCAAGTTTCGAAATAAAATGAAAACCTCTTTAAACTCCATCAAACTCCTAATTCTAATGAGTTCTAGACGATCCCTCCTGCTATAAATGCATAAAATCAGCAGTTTAATTATTACTGATCAGTACTTGTGTGACACAAGCAGAAAGAAATGTTTATGAAACATGTGGAGGAGGTGTCAATAGATTTGAATGTATTTAATATGATTTCAGAGATTCTGGTCAGAAGACTTTAGTATAGATACCGTATCAAGTTTTGAGCAGCCGAAAGCAATTAATACACATGATTAGGCGACCATCATCGTAACTCATCGTATCGTTTCTAGAGTATTTTCGTTTAAATTTAATGTATTTGAATTATATACTTATTATTGGAATACTCCATCGTATCTAACATAAAAGGAATGCCAAAATTTGCCGTTCAACTCAGTAGTTCTGACAGCTACTATGTAATTGCACACACAAGCTGTTGAAAATAAAAAAACAATTTGTGACTCTCTAGAGACTTATAATTACACTGCGGATTTTATGTATTCATAGCTTCTAGGGCACTGTGAAATACGACAAAAGACAAAACTTTCGTCAGATATAACGAATTCGGTATTTTATTCTGAACCAAGTAAGATATAAAAGATTGAAGTTTCTACATTTGCTCTTATCTTTATGGATTATTTTAGAAAATATCATTCTGTATAAGAATCCACAGTCTACATATAATCCTTCAACGAACATTTAACCCCTTAGCTGTGAATGACGAGCACACTCGTCTTGAAAAAAAGACAATTTTTTATATAATGACGAGTATACTCGCCATGCGAAAAAAGAAATTACTATTTATTATCTAAATTAAAATTTGTATGAAAACTGAAACGTATTTGTAACTTTTAGACATTTTAGATTATTTTTTGGCTATTCCTAGTTCTTTTTACATCATTTTTCGAAATAATTTTTTTTAATTAGGAAATGACGAATGTTTTGTAAATAATATAAATAAATTTAAACAATGAAATTATTGATATTTCAAAAAAACAAGTTCTATTTCCTTATAATTTAATTCAATTTTACAACAGCTGCACATACAGTAGACTCACGTTAAAGTACTGCTGTTGGGGCTGTAAAGCCGCCTTTTCCTGGAAAGGATACTTTAACGTGAGCCAATGGCATACAGGAATCTCGTAGTAGCTCAGTCGATCTACCAATTCTCGACTACAGAAGGCGACGTGAGCTGGGACGTTCTTGACGCTACTTTAACTTGCGGCACTTTAACGTGGGTCTACTGTACCCTGTGTTTGACGAGTATATTCGGCATCGCGTCGTTCTGGTGACAAAACGTAGATACACACTTTTAAAAAGTAGCACCACAGCTAAGAGGTTACACGAATTTCTGGTAGATATTCGATTATCTCAATACTATACAGTCTGACTCTTCCCTGCCTATAGGACATTTTTATATCAAGTCCTCCTTTCAAATATCTTAGAAGGAAGTAACATAATTTTTCGCCGTTATGAACCATCGAGTCTCCGTCATAAAGACGACTCCTAGTAGGAATAGCAAAGGGGTCGCCGTCGTTCCTGGCCCCGAGGAACCTTTTTCAAAGATCACAGTCAGGAGCGATAAACGGAATAAAAATGTACCCGGCTTATACATTTATAATGTCGTCTTATCTCACCCTCGGCCCAACCCCCAAGCCGCCAGTTACAGATGGCGGGACACATCCGGGCCGATTTCGAGGGTGGCTTTCCGGAAGTCAAACTCAATCTGCAAATGGGACGCTCGTATTTTCAGCGTTCCCGATGCCGGTTGATCATTCTCTTGGTGCCTTTTATACGGGCGCACGGTAAACTTCTCTTTCACGGTCCGTTTTCCGTTGGTCTTTCCGTGGACAGTGGGTCCGTTTGTTGTGTACTTTTTCGCCGCGCTAGGATCCATAAACGGAACACGAGGCGGGCATTGTTTAACCAGGCGAGGCATACTTTTCACGCTAGAGTGTTGACGGTTCACTGTGAAATACGCCGAGAATGTATTAGGTCGAACCATAAATTCGTGCGTGTTTCTAGGAAATGAAACTATAATTTATTTATCAGCAACTTAAGCGCGCGTTTTAGAACAAGATAGAATGTGCATGAGTCCGCATATTTTATGAAATCAGGTGTGACAAACTGACATGGGAGGCGAATACATGGGAATTTACAGACTGACTTGATAAATGAGACTTTTAATAACTAAAATTAAATGGAATATAATTATAATGATATTTCAATAATTTCAACAAATTTTTCAATTCTTGGAGGTGGAGGTCTTTTCTAAAAGTTGCGGTTTACACGTTTTTGTATATGTTTTAAAAACTGAGCTACTTTCGTTTTAAACATTTTTCGATGCTACGATTAATTTACACGTAATCGTTAAATGTATGTTTCGAGCGACGAACTTTGAGGGGCTGTTTCACCCCTTCAAACCTTTTTTAACAGAAACAAAAAACACATGTTCAATAGTTCTTAGTTCTCCACAAATTCTTGCCAGTTTGAACGAAAAACAATATTTCGCTGAGGGAATGTTTCCTTTTAAGTATACTGAAGATCCGTATGAATATGTATATCAATATTATCAATATAGGGTGATCTGTCCAGTGAATGAATATGTATATAAAAATGAGTAAATTAAGTTATGGAAGTAAGAAAATTATATAGAACATAATTATAGAAAGTATAAAGGCGTAATTATATTGGAAGGAATGTTCAGGCCATTGAGAGCGAGCGGTAAATGAACAAATGACGTCGAGGAGGCCGCCTTGAAGCAACGCGACGGAACATTTGTTCATTGCGTGAGCATTGTGTTGCCAGCCATTCATTAGAACAGTTCGTTTAATAAATTATTATTTTATTTCGTTTATGACCATCCATTTATTTTCGGCCCCCTTACAATTATTAAACATTAATGGTTTTCAATTCCTTGTTTCATATTCAAACACTTTCGGCACAATGGTTAAAAACTTAATTTACTTCATATTGTTCATTTATTGATAAAAATCTGTATTTTTTCTTTTTAATTTAATTAATTATATTTTTCTAATTCTTAAAATTGCCATCTATATGTTATAAGAAGATATAGATATTAAAATATCTAATTTTCATATGCCAAATATTTATTAATATTATTATCATTTAAAATTCGACATAATAGATACAAAATCTCTTAAGTGCTCATTCATTAGTGTGTTTATCCTAAATCAATACGGACCAATATTGAGATGCTAAACTCAACACTCCTATTGAGTTATTAGTGAAGATAGACATATCAAAATACAGTGATTCCTCGATGAATGTGCCACGAAGAACGACGTTATTCCCAGCACTGAGGGAGTCCCCCTGTGGAACCAATCAAAACAAAGTAAACAGAAGTTAAGAAAGAGCTCGACTTCGGGCAAAAAGCAAATTCATGAGAGGCTGAAAACCTTTCTGCCTTGCCACGAATGCTCTCAAGTGGACCCGAGTATGTCGCATTCATCGAGACTTTACTGTAAATTGAAATTGGTTCTATTGAGGTTTTCCTATGGCGTTAACTAAAATTCATAAAAAATAGACTTACCCCATTAATATTATACTTTTAAGGTCTCATACATAAAAGAACGTTTTCATTATTTTAACACGTACAATCCACCTGGAAAAGCGTCCCCAGGTTTTATTAACACATCCCATAATTTCCCCAGCGACGCTTGACCGGTTAGGAGCTCCATCCGCGACACTTAATAATGACTAGCCCAGCCGGTTACAACACCATCCATCGCATCTCCCTCGACAAAGACAGAACAATCGAAACGGGGAAATATTCGTGCGACTGACCGAGATACCGAAACTGTACCCGCGGAATATGAGCAATGGAATTTCCCCCGGTCTGTAATTTATGTGGCCGATTTAAATAAATTTCAAGGAAACTTTCCGGCGGCCCCAGTTCCCCGTGAATAATTGCAGTTTAATCGATGCTTCGACTGTTCCAGTTCCACCGGAAAACAAAGGCTGCGTTCCCACTCCGTGTCCGCGATGGAAACGCGGGAAACTTTTACGGCAAAACCGGGTCCGTGGATTCTGCACCGGGAACACGCCGAATGAAAATTCCGTGGCCGGACATATTTCAGCGTTGACAGCTCGCGAAATACGTCGTCGACTTTAACCTGGCGATTGTAACCGATGAATATTTGTCTCTCGTGCCCGGTTAAGCGTTTTCCCTGCGTTTTTCCACCTCTTCGCATTGCATACGATGCTGGAATTCGTCGTTAGAAAGTCAATGCTATTCCAACGACGCGATGACTGATATCGGGTATAAAGCGAAAACGTTCGTTGTTCGAAATTTCGTTCTTCCAGGAGGTTTTGACTAGTGATGGGACAGGTACGATAGATACTGATAATACTAAGACAATTCGATACATAAGTATTCAGTGGAAAGTATCAAGAGGCATCGAAATTTTTGATACTCGATGACAACTTTCAATACAGATGCTCTTCTTGAAGCGATACCAATGAGTACCATTTCTGAAGAAATAAAGTAAGTATCGATACCATAAACGATAGAATCGGATTTTTCGAATACTTTGTGAATATAGAAATTCCTACTTTGCATACTATAGTATTGATATTGTTACGGTCCGAACAAAATTTGCTTTTTTTACATCGGCTGGTATGCGTGACAATAATGCTGTAGCATTGAGGGAGCTCCCTAATCGAACGCAATATGGTCTTTGATGTTTATAAGATAGTTTCTCTCATTGGCGACGCAGATAAACTTGTTAATATAACGCATTCTTTTCCTTAGAACTTTCCTTTAACGTGGTCCCACGTTCAGACCACTTGATTGTATTGTAATACGAGATAGATATTTACTTCGTCGAACTGCCAAATGTAAGCCGAATCTCTGGCGTCCGGCCCGATAAAGTATCGGGCAGCTTAAACGTTCCTCTTCGCGTGCACAATTTAATTCAAAGTTATAAACCAAATTGCTATAGAACTCGTAGTTTGGATTTTAAATTCTAAGTCGTACATAATGTCGAATCCCGTTGCTACACGTCGGTCGGCCCTATACATATATTACATATGCAAGAGGAGACGCATATCTGATTTTAACATTTACTATCTGTTTCATCGAATAATAGTCACGTTATATACAGTGTATTCAAAAAGTTCCCGGGCTGTTATTACATGATAGCTTCTGGTGACAACATCTGTGTTTTAAGGGTTAATCTATTGACTATAAATTTTCCATTAAGCAACTACTAATTGTACGAACATAATAATTAGGAATAATTCCTACTATTAATTATATATTTATCATTAAGATAAACCACCAAGCCAAATTATACAACTTACATAAATAAATCGAGTTTTCATAGCTATACATGTTGAAAATTACTAAATAAATATTACAAATAGCATGTTTCATTAAGCCGTACAACAATATGAATACAAAATTTCTTCTGACCACTATTTATATTTCGAAAACTATGAAACGAAGGACCTAGATACCTTGAATAAATTTTTAAAATAATCACTCATTGTTCAAAATTCGCATATCATTAGTATCTGTAAATAAGAAGAAAGTTAGCGGTATTCATGAAGCCGCGATAAACCGAGTATTCCGTCCTCCGGAAAGTTCGACTTGTTTACAAAGAGAAACTGCCAAAGTACAAAGCCCTCGGCGTGGCGCGAGGATAATGAAAGCTTCCATAAACTAAAGCGGGGAACAAAGTTTCGGCTCGTCATACATCAGGAACGACAATCCGCAAAAGTCATCCCCGACACGACAGGAAACTCTTTCGTCGTTGTCGGCTCGTACGTCGCGATACGTGATTCCCCCTTCATGAGACAACAACTTGCCGCGACGCAACTTCGAGCCTCGTTGTACCGACTTAAAGTTCTCGGTATCGTGCAAAGCCTAAATTCAATCCCGCGGAGCGAAGTTTCAGGAGATCGCCGTGCTAGGTCAGTAATGACGTCAGACAAGATTCTTCCTCGCGCGTGCACGAAATAAGGATCTCGGGAACGACCGGTTTATTCATGATCAATTTATCATAAAGGAAGTCTGGGCTTGCGGAAAAAGCAAGGAACGATATTAGAGCGAAGAGAAAGTTTCAACGTTTTTTTCTTCTTATGCTGTATTAAAGTATAGATTAATCCAGTTGAACGCGGTACTTGTATAACTCCATTTCGCTTTAACGCAGTTAGACTTTAAACGAATGGAAAATAATTACTAGTGACTGATGTTTACTATTATTAGATCTTGGATCGTCGTACAAATCTTTGATATATTTTAATAAAGCTTCAATATTCTTATATAGTTCTTCCTCTGTTTCAGTTTTCTATTTCGTCATTTGTTATTATTTCATCGATAATTAAGCATTTCTTTCTACATAATCTTCACTTTCTGTATATCCTAGCAAATACATTTGTAAATTTTTTCCTTCTCTTTTTTGTTTTTTCTTTTTGTAATTCTTTATATAGTCCTGTAGAACTTTTGTTGAATTTTGTTATGCTTTCTGCATAGTACCTACTATTATAAGTTTTTGTAAACTTTGGTATACCTTTACGGATTATTGGATATCTAAACTTTTCGTTTGTCCTCTCTAGACTTCCATATATTTGTATATTGTACCAAAGGGTTCATGACCCATTCATAAATACGTATTATTATTAATATTAAGTTTAATTGTTTGAAATCTATAATAGGAAAAATTTAATTCTATTCATTTTCTGTCCTGGAAAAACTCTCGAGAAACATGTCTACTTTCGTCACTATCTTCCACCCGATGTTTATCATTGCCCTCGTTAGTGAAAATTTAGACTGGGGTACTCTTGTTAACTTGTTAAATATTTTAAGTTTTACGTTGATACCGCTCAGTACGTTTTCAACTAAACCTCAAGTAGTGTAACGGTAACTTCTGTTAACCCCGAAGGACACGGACGGCGTATTCCATACGCCATCGATCTGATGAAGTCTTCTACATATTCCTCTTTAAATTTCTCTAAAAATTCCTCTAAAAATTTAGAAATTTTTTTAGTCGAAAATTATTTTTCTTGCATCCTAATTATCTACCATTAGAAACTGAAAATTGTTAAACTAAAACTGCCTCCTAAACTTACGAAGAAAGAAATGACGTATTCACGGCCCGTGTCTTTATGGGGTCATGCTCAGTCATGAGGCCGAAAAAAGAGTGTTCTATAGGAATTTTTTTTCGAAAACTATAAGACCTTCTTCAAAATATGTGTTTGTGTTTGAAAGATTGTAGTTTATAGATTATAAGGTGATTTCTTTATTTAAAAATATTTATTAGTAAATAAATGGTGAGCGATGTAATGTAGTTTCGAGAAAAACGCGTTTAAACTTTCAAGTCAAGCTTACACTTACATAAGATGTTCATCTTTTAACGCCTGTAACTCTGTCATTTTTAATTGGATTACCTTGAAACTTGCACAGAATATTCTCGAGATGTTGTACTTAAAGAAAATGCAGAAAGTGAAAAATCGATATTTTTTAAATTTCTGACTGAGCATGACTCCTTGGGGGTTAATCTTGAAAATATTCAATCATTCGATCAACGGAATAAATTCCGCCATTCTAGTACTCTAGCTTAAAGAAATTCGAAATATTTTGTACACGTAGAAATTAATCTCCTGCTAGCATATCGTTCAGTAGACTTCACAAAAGCAAACGTACTCTCCGTACTGCAGCAATAAACCTACAAATTCGCCCGAACTTGGAAACAACTCTAATCGCTTCGAAAACTACCGCGATAAGAATTTCCATCTCCCCTTCACCCGCATGATCCCAGACCCGTCCCCGTCAATTTTGAGACGGGACCACCCAGGACTAAATCAAATTTCGATCGGATCGATAAAATCGACTCCCCTGAGAATCCAATTTCGCCAGCCGAACAGTCACAAATCTGCGATCAACGCGCGGCGGAACGCAGCGGTCGCGCCGCGACGCCGGCCTTCGAAATCTGAACATCGTTGAAGAAGATAGATTCGAGGACGCTAAATTCCCGGAGAGTTCGAAAACTCGTGGCGAAGAGAGTGAGAGAAAGAGAAAGAGAGAGAGATAGAGATACTGGTGACGAAACTCGATAAGGCAGACAGCCACGTCACCGATGATTGCAAATACAATTTCGCGTTATCGTTAACGAGAATTTCGTCTAGGTTGCTAACCGTGTCGCGGATGGAACGGGAAGTAGAATAAAGAGGAACCAGAAGGTGGAAGGGGGTATGGAACGTCCCGATACGTTAGTCGATAGCAGACGAATCGAGAAGAAAGAGAGAGAGAGAAACCGCGTGTGCACGTCGTAGCAACGTTCATGCTCACGGCGCGGCGCGTCGGGAGCACGCGTTAGGATATGTGGAGGCGAAGGAAGACGCGTTCCGCACGCGGAAGCGTACGAAATAGATTTTCGTTATCGCCACGTCGTCGTCCTCCACGGCATGACGGGCAACGGAATAATGCGGCGGCCCGAGGCAGATCGACTGTCGAACTCCTCCGTGGGAATTCGATACGTTGATACGGTTTTCGCTCGTTACTTTGAATCAGAAAAATATCACCGTCACAAAGCTGCCGTGTCATTTTTCCTTTGCTACCGTTCAAACCCGTCTACCTCCACCATCGATCGCTGTGTTCCCGTTACAGAAGAATCGTGTTTCTCCTTATCGTTCCCTGCCTAACCTAGATCTGTGATTTTGGTGTTATACTTACTGCCGTCTGTAAATATGCGGACAGTATGGGTAAAAGTAAATTGTTAGTGATGTGGCCGTATTGGTGACTGACCCTGATGACCAGTTGTGTACAAGTTTCGAGCAAATTGCCAGCAATAAATGACAAAAGTTGTCTAAAAAATCATAGTCATCTGTTTCCGCATTTGACTTAGGTTGTTAAGGCAACGCCAGCTGATAAAATGGCGAAGCAAATTTGCTGAAAGTCTTGCAACATAACCTATGTTAAATTGAGAGCAAAACCGGAACAAGGTTTGCGCAAGCCAATTTGCTCCCTATGTTACTGCCAATGTGCGCGCGAGGTGTTTATACCTAATCTTGCATAAAACTTGAAGCCATAATTTTATAACATGCGTTGGACAAAATTTGGCTTTGCAGATTTGGCTGACTGGGGATTTTAATACTGTTTAGTATTGAGCATTTAGTACTGTTTTACGGATTAGGAGAATTACGAATTTGAATTGGATTTGAATTGAACAAAATTGGCGATAGTGTATGAAATACGCTGTAAGTAGATGTAAATATTATTTTTGATCATGTAAGTTTCAACTAAATATTTGTGTTAGACGTTTTACTGGTCCATAACTGCAAAATTAAATAGATGGAGGTAAAGGACTTTTTTAACACTCTGGCTGCCACGTCTGACTGCCTGAAAATGGGTGACGCGTACATTGCAAAGTAGATGGATTATTTAAATACCGTTGCAAACTCGTTGCGTACAATTAATATCGCAGTTCGCAGTGTAATTTAAAACAAGACCAACATCCTCCATTAACTAAACGCATATGTACGATAATTTATAACTTCAAAAAACGAAATTAAGTAAGTCTGACTACGTAGGGCCTTTTCCACTGTAGCAGTCAACGTGTTAAGGCCTCTTTCCCCTTTAACGACCCGCAAAAAGTTGATATTTAAGAATTTTTTTAAAAGAATGCAAAGAAGATATTGTATAAGAACTTCCTGGCCTTTATTTATTATGCATTCAAGTAAATAAAACAATTTTTGTTGATAAAATTGCACTGTACAAATGGTGCCCACGATATGTTGATGTAGAGTATTCCGAAATGAAAATTTCAAGAAGATTATTGAATGTTACTTCAACGTTTATTCCACGACCTATCATGAAGTCGAAAAAATAAAATGACCGCATTTGGTATGAGTTTAACAAAGACATGCAAAAAAGAAGTAAATTTTGCGTATATTATTGTGAATAACAAAAGATTTTATGCTTCAGAATTTTCAGTAGTAAGCTATGCGATAGTTGATTCAATTACAAAAAGAATGCCACAAAAATTTTTAATAACTTTTTACGTTATGATCGTTTGTACACAGTGCATTTTCGGATCAATACGAATAACGCCACTTATAATGTAGGAATAAAGAAAACAATTTTTTTATTTACTCGAATGTATAATAAATGAAGGCCAGGAAAATTTTTTACTGTGTCTTCTTCGCTTGCCTTTTAAAAAATGTCTGAAGTGTCACCTTTCTTTCGGACGCTAAAGGGGAAAGGGGCCTTAATGAAAGTACAATTGATGGATTTGTATTCTGTTAGTGAACAGTAGTGCAATTTTTCGATGGTCGACGACCCTTTGGCGACCCGTCGACCGTCGGCGATCCTTGTGACACTTTCCTCCCGAGAATGCAATATGTATAACAATAACCCTATTCTATCTGTTACTTAATCCTTTTACTGCGAAAGGCGAATATATTCTTCCTCACATGTCAAGTGAATATGGAGCCGTACATATTGATTGCTTTTAGCTGAAGATCGCCATAGTCGAAGACTTAAATTACATTTAAATCACTGCACTTTGGAGTATTTGACCACTAACTGTCATATGAACTATATAATTTCCAATACTTTTCAAATGAATGACGGAAAATCGGAACCAGGTGAAAAAGTTAGGCCCGAATGGCAGCTTCAACGATACAAAAAGCATGTACTCTATCAGAAAAAGATTCCAACGTTTTCTACTTTAATCCATCCATCCATTCGAGCACAACAATATGTACGACCCACATTCGCGCAACAGCCTCGATTTACATTTCGATCCCGTCCCCATTCCTTCAACCACTGACGTACACGTCCAAAACTTCGTACAACTTCGAGACAAATTTCGACGTCGTCTTGTGGCGTGGCAGAAAATTCTAGGCATGGTATGTAGGCCAGCGTTCGACGAGAATCAATGATTGAACCACAGATAGAACGATTTTCCTATGGAACAATCACCTATTACTCACGTTCATTTCGTTATCTTTAATAATCCCCCGATGAGTAGTATAGCGAGACAGTTTTACTGCAACGGTTAAAGCGTTCATTCCGCTTGTGGTAGAATTATTGTTGAAAATCATCATCCTGGGTATACATTTTGTAATGAAAGTTTGTGTTAAATCGCGAATATCGATTACATGAAATAATGAAAATTATCAAAGCTTATGTAAGAATTAGATGATGTTTTCATCAGAATGTGATAAGTATGGGCACGGAAAATTAGCTCAATAAAAGTAGATCTAGTAACGATTCTAAATTACAACGATATATATAAGAGAATATACTGCGTGGCATAATTAATAAAACCACTTTGAAATTGTAAATCCTTTTGTATTGCGGTTAAAATAAAAACGAATCACTTTTTTCGAGGGAATATAATCTATCCTTTTCTGGAGAAACATTATTTCTCGACACCATTTCAGACATGGCATAGTTGGTTCGTTCTTATTTTAACCACAATACAAAGGAATTGAAAATTTTAGGATGGTTCTATAGTGATGGCACGAAGTGTATATGAAAGCGTTATCTCGATGTTTTTCAGACACATATTTCATCGAGCTAATTACATAGACATCTGTAATAAAACGTACTCGCATGTTGAATATAAAAAATATACTCATAACCGATTTCTACTTACAATTAATCACATACACAGCCCTTTGTCATTCGCAGATTTCTTCACAGTTCTTCTAACATTATTGTACAAGTAAATAATGCCTGTAGTGATTGAGTTAAATCATTCGATGCAGTACTTTTCGCAATTGATAATAAATAGTCTTGAAAAATTGAAAGCCTGACGAGTAGCAACCACCGAACTATATGTAGAACGATTTTTCCGTTAGAATAGTAACGCATCTGTAATAATTCTCCATGAATAATATCGCGCGGCAGTTTTACTATGTATGTTAGAACGTTCCTTCTTCGCAGCCCCGGAATTAGAATTGAAAATCAGCCGTTGAAGGAATTTCGGTCGAAGAAAATCGGCGGATGGAACTCTATATCCGGATTTACTATGTTCACGATTACCTGACGCCTAAATCTCGTATGTACAATGTAACAGTGGTGAAATATTTTTGAATTAATTTAAAAGGCATTATCATCAATGGACACCTGGCTATTATTAAATAACAATACTTGCAGTGAATTGGCCAACCATCCACGGTCTTTCCCGAGATTCCTTCCGCGATCGTAAAAAGGAATTCGATCATTCGCGGTTTGTTCTCGTTCACGGGAAACGGGTTTGCAAGTATAATTCTCGAATAACGCGGTTTGCTTTGAAAATCAAGCGTTCGGATCGCGCTGCGACAGAAATTACCGTGGAAATTTCGTTGACGGTAATGAATATCGATTGCATATTCCGATAGCCGCCGTAACGAGGTAAATCCTTTCACGCAGGATTCGCGGGAACGCCGAATTCGCGAACGTTAAAAGACGAGTGGAGATATAAGAAGATCTGTTTAACATTAATTTTTCTCCTGAAAACAATTTGTAATTGAATGCTTGTCTTATTAGATACGATTGAGCCTTCAATAATGGCCACTTTAATGGTAACACACTACATTGTGGCTACTATTATGTTTGAAAGGTTAAACAGATAACCTTTATCTGCTAATCCACTTTTTGATACAAGACTTTTGACATTATGTACTTATCTATACAAATGTAATAGTATCCAAATATACAGGGTGTTTCAGGTCGGATAGTACAACCGAGCAGGAGATGATTCTACAGGAGGAAGTAAGTCAAATAAAGGGAATAAAATTTGTTCGGATGATTCATCGTTTTTTAAAAATCGAATTTTATAATTTGTTGGATTCACAGGCAATAGAATAGGGCCTGGCAAACGCGTCTGATCATTGCAGGCCGTTTCTACTGACTTCCAGTGAATATACACGTAATTTAAATGGATTTTCAAACCACATTTTTTCGAAATAAAGCCTCAAACGAAACAATTTTGTCTTTCTTTTTGACTCATTTTTTCTTATAGAATGACCTCCTGCCCGGTGGTACAGTAATGTCTCGATGAGTGCGACTCACTCGGGTCTGCTTTAGAGCATTCATAGCAAGACGGCAAGGTTTTCAGTTCCTCATAAATTTGTTTTTTACCCGAAGCCGATCCACTGTTTAGCTTCTGTTTACTTTGCTTTGATTGATTCCAGAGAGGGACCCCCTATTGCTGGGAATAAGGCTGTTGTTCAGGTCGCATTCATCGAGGAATCATTGTACTACCCAACCTGAGACACTCCGCATATATTTGGCTAATATTTTATTTGTATACAGAAATACACAATGACCAAAGTTTCTCTATCAAACAGCACATTAACATTGATTGATTTGTTAATCCACTTTGTCATAAAAAGAAATTTGGTCATGATATGTTTATCTATGCAAATATAGTAGTAGACAAATATTTGTACATATGTATAGGGTGTTTCTGTAAACGTAGGCATTTGGAGGATTGATCATGTCTGATCAAATTTCAGCATTCAACTATAAATTGTCTTTTGTACCCGAAATAATCACCAGAAACCATTCAAAACAATCCAAAATAACATTAATGGTTCACATTTCGTTTATAAAGGCCGTTAGAAATATTCTCGTTTTTAAAATACACCTATCCAATGAAAGTTTTGGCATACCAGTGCACGAACATAAATGCATACAGAGCATCGATCTGTCAGAGCAGAAAATTTCAAAACAAGCCGGTCAAGATCTCCTCGACCAATATAACAAAACATCCACAATCGAGTCGAGCAGACAAATCGCGTAAGCGCGATACTTCGTCGACCCAGTTGCATTTAAACGACTATGTTAATTTAACGGAGGTGAGCTGTCGTGGTTAAAGCGCGGCCGGGATGTTATCGCGAGGGTAATAGCGGCTCTCCTCGAAATGAATCATTCCGTATGAAGAGTGGTTCCGTGCGGTTGAAAAATGGGGTAGGTATTCATCGATGGGACTCACGGTGAATTCGGTAGCAGCGTGGAGAGAGAAGAGCAACTGGAACCTAGAAAACCGATGCTGGTCGAAGCTACAGGCTGTGTCCTCGTCAAGGATTGCCTCGAGGACGATCGAATCGGCCTACTACAGTCTCAAACAGGGAGCAAAACTAATTTGCAATTATTTCCAAACAATGTTCCCCGATCTCGACGGTAATGGCGAGGACTTCTGGTGGATCGAGATCTGTGTCGAGTGTCGTGATAAGAATGTCGCCAGGGATTTTCAGAGTGAATCATATCGGATAAAGGGGTGCCTTCCCCGCGACGAAACGAGTCAAACGGTCCCGGATGCAGGAACAGAGCACAGGAAACAAAGAGGATAAACGTTGAAAGCGGCGGCTTTTATGGATCAAGTGACTTTTAAAGGGTACTGGGATAGGAAAACTAAACTGTCGTCGATTGATCCTCACGATATAACGGCCAGTGTATATTTTATTTTTATGGAACGTTTAAGGGCACGGAATCGATGGAACGGTCCAGGGGGTTTTATTAAAAGTGGCACTCGCTTATTAAAAGCCGTCGAGTGGTGAATCTCGACTTTAAGGCCAACGGGGAACCGTTCATTTATCAGATTTGTCTGGCCACCTATTCTACCCAGAACATTCTGGCGGAATTTATTAAAAGTAACTTCCACTGTAAATCCTTGGGAGTACGGCCCGAACAAAGAACTCCCTTTAAAATTATGTTCAGCCTTACCTGCGATTACGTCGTTCTCATTTCGCGTGGCCGTAAACTTGAAATTCGTGGGTACCCATTTTCCTCGGGGCTGTATCAAAGAATCATTCGGACAAACTTGAACGGCAAGAATGAAAATTTTACCGACGGGTCGTAAAACCGCGACGACGGGGATTTTAAGGTCTTTGGCGTGACAGGCGGTCATCTAGGACCGCCTAGTCCTTTTAACATCCGTACCGTTGAAGAGTAAATCCATTTTCGAAGTAGATCACGTCTCTGCATATACAAATCTATTACGTTGGCATATCCACCGCAAGGTGTAATAATTAACTGCGTGCAAAAAAGACTTTCTAAATCCTCAGAACTTGTATCTACATTCCACTCAGCTTTATTACCACTCATTTCCCACGTCTTACAGCGTGAGTTTATCTCTGTCGTTAGAGGATATGACGTTTCATTACCTCGAATCTGACTACAAGCAGTTAAGGAGACTTTGTTTTATATCAGGATAAAATAATTGTACATTCAACCCTCTGATAATATGGTACTTTGGAAACACGATGCAAATATTGCGACAGCCCTCCTATAACACGATATTCTTATAACACGATTTCTATATACAGTAAATCATCGATGAGTGTTCGAAGGCTCCTCGGCACTAAATGTTCAGACATCACCCTCACCACTGGGCGCGTGACTGGTTCCACGGGGGGACTCCCCCAATGGGGATGACATCTGAACACTCAGTACCGAGGACCTATTTTAATAATCCAGCTCTCTTTGTCATGTACGTGTCACCCATATTAGGATGACGTGGCTGGCAAAGTGTTAGCACAGTTTCAATGTAGCACGTGACGAATAAAACGTGTTATAGGATGGTTAAGTGTGCAATGAATCCTTTCCTGGTACTGCTGTTCTTCGAATCGCTATTCATGATCGTTATCACATCACCCCCTCCTCGAATCCCTTAAATTCCGTTTGGGGAAAGAATTTCGTGATCTTGGCGCGGGTCCCAGGGAACAAGCTCGGGACACTGGGCTCGACATCAGGGCCGAAAACGGTCGCGGTGGTTCACCTTGATACACAGCTATGGTTCTCGCACACCTGGCCAGAATTTATGCGAAGTACGTCGTCACGCGAGCCAACGAGTCGACTGGGTGCAGAGGGGTGGTTTCTAGAGGCATAATACGACGTGTCGATGCTCGTGCCAGCGGGACCTCGGTACGTACCAGGTCCCGAAGACGATACGGACTCGGAGAAATGGGGAGAAAAAATACAAGAAGCATCGGTTAAAGAGCTGGGCGACGGTTCAGGGGATGAGGGGTTGCAGTTGTCGGTCCATAAATCACTGGGAACGAGAGAGGGAGAGCAGAACCCCAACGGGTTTTCGAATCGTAACAAAGTGGAAGATAGCCTGGCTGGAAGGTCGGGAGAATATGGCCACCATTTTTCGTTGGCTTCGCCCGCTGAAAGCACACGTAACGGTGTAGGACGTTTTATGTCTGCGTGATTCCGCCTTTTTTCACCTCCCCCTCACTGTCCGACCACCCCTACCACTACCATCGAAGATTTTGGCCTGTCATGCTCGCTAGATTTCATTCCTTTTTTTCCCCATTCCCATTCGTTTCTCTCCCACATTTTCCGCCCCTAAACGTCCCCCTGGCCACCCCTTTCCTGATCTTTTCATCGGTCGTCTCCTTCTCCCTCTTAGCTACGCCTTGACTTGACCATCCCCCTCACGCTTCTACCTTCTCGTGCAGGGTTCTAAAAGCGTTATGAACGGCTACCAGGCTCGGGCCACGAAAACGAAAACTTTCCCCCGTACCCTATCCACCTTTCGCGGGGCCCATCATCGATCGCAGGTTTCTGGGAGTGTGACCTCGCGCCCCCAACCCCTTTCGTTTCCCTTGTATCGCGTTCCACGTCCGTCCAGCCGTATTCACGTCAGAATGACGCACACACCCCGGTTTTTTTCCGGTCGTAGAAAGCCTCCGATGAATTCCAGGGTTTCGGAAGGAAACGTCCAACGGGGCAAGGCCAAATATTCTTCGTGTCTAGCATTTTAAGCTCACGCGATGTAATGCGGGCACGTTCTCCTCGCATGGGATTGGAAACGATCATCAGGGCTTTCTTCTGTTCTTAACGGATTTCATTGCATACTCGTGAAATGTCAAAACGAATTTCGGGGATTAATAGCAGGCAGTTCTACGTAGACAAACAAGTCGAACTTACGGAATAGTTTTTCTTTAGAGATGTTCGTTTTGGGCGAAAATCAAGTTCGTAGTGGAAAGAGTCAAAAAGGACCACTCTACATGAAATTAGGGATAGCATTTTTATGAAGAACCCAGGCCATAAATTAGACAGAGCTCAACAAGTTATCATAACTAGACTGCGAATAGGACATTCCACAATAACCCACAAGTACCTATTGGAAGGAAATGCCCCGCCCAAATGCGCGATGTGTGACACACCTATCAATTAATCATATAATACTCGAGTGTGTAAAACACAACTCCTTAAGAGCAAGGTACGGATTGACCAGGGACATCAAAGCTTGCTTGATTAAAACAGAAGAGATCGTACAAGTTTTATCATTCATCAATTAGCATTCCTATAAAATCAGATTCGTAAGATAGACTATGCATTACATTAGGGAACTAATTATCGCACAACTCATGTAAACAATTGGCAAATGTAGTCGCTAATAACGCTTGGTCGATGCGACGATAAATAAACAAATAAAAAAAACAAAAGAAAAAAAGTTCGTAGTACATTTTACCTGAATAGTCTATTCATTATTGATTGTTTTTGGTATTTTGGTATGACATTTCATGTTTTATAAATGTAATTGAGAGCTATTTTCATTTTCAGTCTACGGTTTGTAAGACTTTAGATAGGGATAGAGAAGAGCTGATAGGGAGCTTGGGAGAGGATGTTTGAATCAATGGAACTTAGAATATGTCAGCAATCTGTTGGAATGGAGGGAACTTTGAAATTTTTCTCCGTTCCATCGACTCCGATGTAGGTACATTGGAAATTTTCCAATTTCGATCAACTGGTATTGTAACCAGGGTGGTTGGAACTTTAAACTATTTCTGTAAGAAATCGGGTTAGGTAGGCTTTCAAAGAATAAGAATCAATTCAACTTAGAAAATTTCAATAATTTATTGAGACTCTAAGAATATTCTCAAACCTTTCTGTTCTAACAGTGATCGACAATTGTCTATTGCAAGTCTAATCCCTCTCTCTTTCTTTAAAACCTTTAAAGTTCAGTTCATTAACCGTTAGAGGACAGACAGGTCCATGCCTTTTTATTGTTCCGAGTCAAAACTTTTCTATATTCGTTATAGTGTTATAATACGAAAATTAAGCGACCCTTCCAAAAATAGGATTCCCATCCTCTACAGCTTAACATAAGATTCAATAAGCCGTAAAATATATTTTTACGACTTTCATAAATTTCTAGAAACTAATTTCCAAAAACGGTTCCAAAGTTGCAAATGTACAAATCCGTGTTCATTCTCGCCTATCAAATCGATAAAACCATGTTGTGTATAAGATAACGCGATACTTTGACCATTGGTGCACAACAGACCCTGAAATCCGTGAATGGAATATATCGTCGTCGACGGTCGAGTATCGAGTCACCACCTGTGTTTACCGGCATGAAGCCGTTTACAGACCGATTGGACTACAAACACGTTTCTCCTCGCGCGTTCTTTGGTAAACAATTTTTTTTACTGGAACCATCGGTTCCAAACTCGAGGGGGGACCTTTGTGCGGCGACAATACGATGGAAATGTACTGCATATTTCACGGTTGGAGGGAATCGAGAACAGTGTGGGATAGAAGCCGAATATAGGTCAACGGTGTAACGCTCGAATGAGACGCGCCAGTGTTTGTTACGAAAGACAAAAGCCAGGGGCGATACGTAGGGAGCGCGCGGCGGGCTGCTTAAAGTTTCAGATACACGCTCTCGCAAAAATTGCGCCCTGCCCCCTCCCCCTTTTGGAAGTGGCTCGACGAGGAATCGGGCGAATTGCTTTCCCCTCGACTATTCGAGCCACGTAAATTTTTATTAAATCTACCGCTGCAGAAACGAGGAGAAACAGTGTAAATTAAAAAATTTCATTCTTTCAACGGAGAATTTCTCTGATACGATGCAGGTCAGAAGTGATAATCCTACTTTTACGGAATGATGAAAAAAGATGGCGTTCAGTTGTAGACGGTTTTGGTATATCAGTTTCATTAAACTTTTCTGGTTAATTTTCGTTATTCATTAACCTTTTCGGGACCAGTGATATTTAGGGTGCATTTGGTCACAAGTTCAGACGATTTATGGTAACAAATACACTGAAATCTTTAAAATTCTATGAAAAATTATTGGGATTTAATTAGAATTTATCGACAGTGAACGATAAAGGCTACAAATCCTTCTGGTGAACACTTTGATTAATCGTGCGGGGTTAGTTACGAAACCTGATTTCACGATTAAAATAACAATACGTTGGTATCAAAATTTTGGAATATTATTGGTTAGCTATCGATATATTTTTGTTGAAATTTCAAAGGTGTATTTTTTGTTTAATTATAACTTGTGCGTAAGCTGGTACAGATAATAGAAGCTAATATTTGGAACGGGTACGAA
This sequence comes from Dufourea novaeangliae, assembly GCF_001272555.1. Lineage (NCBI taxonomy): Eukaryota > Metazoa > Arthropoda > Insecta > Hymenoptera > Halictidae > Dufourea > Dufourea novaeangliae. The sequence continues at coordinate 1,453,714 of NW_015373949.1, read as the reverse complement.
TGAATAGAAGTTGACTGGTGAATAGAGCTGAACTGGATCACGAACAGAATACAAACGGAACAATCGTCGATTCTCGAGGCTCCCGTTTATACAATACATCACAGTTGGGGTTGTTTTAATCGAGAATGGCGTTATAGTAACAAAAGACGCTTGCTATCCCTTGTTTTGTACTTTTATGTGGTTATTCGAAGTAGTTAAACATATGTGCCTGCTTCATTTTCATAAAATTTTCATAAATAATGATTGGACAAGCAACACAAATAATCAATTTTAGTAATAAGTGTAAGAATATATAATCTAATCCTAACATCTTTTACCAAATTCAGTATTTGTTTCCAAGAAAATTAAACACTCAATCTTACTTAACTGTATTGTCAGACATTCTGCGCGATCTATCTAAAACACCAAAGCTGGAAGATACGTTACATTGAAAATATATACCAGCATTGTTAAAAAAATATTAGACATACCATTGATATAGTTAATACGTTAAAGTCAGGAAAAGAGGAATAGAAATCTCGCTCAAGTGTATTATCTATAAATAGATTCTAAATTTTATGAATCTACCGCATATGTAGGTCACTAAAACACGATAAAATGAAAGCCGTAATGAAGGTGCAGCAAATCTCGAGTTTTGCGTTCATTTTCTCCGAACTTTTAATGCGGGAATCATATTCTCACTTAATTTCTAACTTTATAAAATATTCTAGAAAAATAAAAATTCACCATAATATTAAGCTGTACCCTATATTCATAAATTTCCATAAAATGTGTACCTCTGCCATTCGATGTCAACGTTCTTTTATACAGAAATTAAATCTTTATCCAGACCAATAATACCACAGACGCGCTACGTAATTAATTCCACGCGAAAGTTTCATAGTAAACTAATAATTTTCAACGTAATTTCGTTATCTACGGTCCAAATGAAACACGCGTTGCCATCGACTGAACTCGTGTTTACAAATGAACCCCTTACCCAACAATGTCTCTGGTCAGTCCCCTCCGATCTTAATACGTGCCCCAACCCCATAATGGAAATGTATCTTTCATCTGTAATTGTGATCATGCGTTAGCGTGACGGGTTACAGCTTATGGCGAATCTCGGCCAGATAACGCGTATACTACCGTAGATAGAGGCAGTGTCGGTGAACCGAGCTGGGAAAGGAATTCGGGTCGTCCCGAGGACCGTCATCGTTACTGAACCATACATGATTCCTGTGTCACGTGGAAATTCAAATTGTGTCGGAATTCTTGAGAACCTCAGAAAGACTAACTTTTTGTCGCTCGAGATCTCAAAAGGGGTGGAGGGATTACGATTATTCGTGATCAAATCGCAATCGACAGAAATTTGTGCCATCTCGGGGACTGTTGTCTCTACTTGACGATGCACTATCTCTGTGTATCACGTGGAAATTCAAATTGACCCGTAAATCTTGAAAACCTCAGGAAGGAAGACTAATTTGTTTGTGCTCAAGATCTCAAAAGGGGTAGAGGAATTTCGATTATTCACGATTAAACAGTGATCCAAAAGAATTTGGGTCATCTCCAGGATCTTTATGTCTACTAGACGACACAATATTCCTATGTGTCACGTGGAAATTCAAATTGAGCTGTAATTCTTGAAAACCTCAGGAAGGAAGTCTAATTGTTTGTGATCAAGATCTCAAAAGGGGTAGAGGAATTATGATTATTCACGATTGAATCGTAAATTTGGATCATCTCCAGGATCTTTATTTCTACTAGACGACACAATATTCCTACGTGTCACGTGGAAATTGAAATTGAGAATTCCTTTCAATTCTTGAAAATCCAAGGAACAATTAACAGCTCGACGAACAATTCCAATCCGTCGTATAATTGACGATCGCGAATGATTAATTCTAAACTCTTCGTCGCACGAGATCACAAGAGGTGTGGAGGGATCACACGATCGAAACTGAACGAGATCGGGATATCGGGGGTGGAGATTATTTCTAAGCCGGCTGGAATCGTATTTAGGGCAATCTTGCCAGACACCGTCGCGGCTTGAACACGGTTGTGAAAAATTAGCCGGCCTCAGAGCGTTCGTACCCCTTTTACTAAGGGGAGCAACGCCTCACCCTAATACAGATTTATTGCCACCTAAGAGCTCGAGCTGGCCGTCCTAATACAGGTATTATGCTGACGCAGGAACGAGGAATTTACACGAAATTGGAGGTAATTTGTAGGGGTCGAGTTCACCCTCCCGGACCGCCCGCCACTCCCACACTCAACCACCGACACCATCTCGTTCCCTCGATTCTATATCCCGTGTTACATTGAACCGGACCCGTGTATGGCTGTACACAGGGTGTTCCCAGAATGTTTGGCTGAACTTTAACAGGATATTCCACTGATCCTGCTTCTGGAAATAGGTAGTATTGGTACGGCAATATACGTTCTCGAATAATACGATTATCCTTACGAACATCTGTATTCTTTATGGACTGAAGATAGGAATATTTTTTACGTGAATTTGGTAACTGTTCTGAACACGATTCATTAAATCTGGAAAATATATTCATTATTATAAATTTTTAATGTTTCCTTATTGTCTGACAATATTTTCTTATTCTCTGAAAGAGGCTTCTATTCGATATCTGTGAGGTTTGCCTTGTTTGGAGAATAGGAAACTGCTTCTTTGGTTTTGTTAACCGTATTTATAATTTTATAAATCGCGTAACACATAAAATGCAATCTCTTATTTTCTGCGAAATATTAATTCACATAAATCTCTCCCGTCTAATTGTAAATGATCTTTTGAACAGTGTTCTATAATAAGTGTTGTATATTTAACACAAGAACTACCAGCGTTGAATGTATGCTAAGGTGAATTGTATAATATACCGATATGTATAATTTATAATGCAATATAAAAAAATAGAATAAAATATAATATGTATAATATGTACATATCATAAATTAAAAGTTAGTATAAATTCCGACAAATGGATATTTATGATTGCATTAATGAAATTTGTCGTATTGACGTGTTTGGTTGTACTAGTGTTAAGAGCGAGTCAAATCCATTTTAAATAATATACACATTAAAGTCTACCATAACTATTTCACACATGGATGGAAATAAATTTTGTTCAAGTATATCTCTTGCTAGGAAATTCACTACAAAAGGAACTGTTAAATAAATCTCCCAAATGTGATATAAAATACATTAAAAATTCACAACATTTTAAAATAAATAAAGAACATCTAAGGTTTAAAATAAATAAAGAACATCTAAGGTGAACCTTCACTACCAAAGAACAATTTCCAGACACTCCGTTTTTTCTCCTGTGTGGAAGAGCTAGATACCGAGCAGTGAATGAAACACATTTTCCGATACGTCACCTCTTTTACACTGTCCGATAACGTCGACGATGACACCGGTTCTCCGATCAACGGGGGAAGCTTGGCTTTTATCTCGAGAGCATTTTATTTACGCTCGCCGGGATACCTGTAAGACTTCCGGTTGAAAAATGAAAAGTAAAGATGATATACACGGCTCCCACGCCCACCCGCGGCGTTACTCTCCCCTGGTCCCGCGAAAAGAAGGATATCGAGACGCATTATTAACAAATATCGGCCGATGATTTTCCAACGGCGCGTAACCAGCGACCCTCATAAATTGCCTCGGTTCGTAAATGTGCCGAATCGATTTGGCTGTCAGTCGTCCGGCGCGCGCTTCCAACGAATCGGGTTTGCAATATTGCTAGTAAAAATGTCAGGAGGACGATCCCTCTTTTTGAGATACGATAGACACTCGATTCCGGGAGTACACCAAGGTTGATGTCGTGTCGCGATTTTTCATCGGTAAAGGAGGTTGTTACGGTCGTCCGATTACGAGGATGTGTTTGCATTTGCACCTGATTGCCATCGAGAGAGGTAGCTCGAATGATCATCTGAAAAGATCGTCGAATGAAGGGACAAATTCACAGATTAACTTTTAATGTGCTTGTTAGAACGTTAACCCGTAGATTGATTGATTATAGACAGTTGTGTAGACTTGACCATAACTTATACAAAGACAAATGTAATCATGGACGTAGCCAGGTTATCATTCAGGGGAGAGCAAAAATATTAACACATCGACTGCCACAGTGAAAAAGGCTGTATGTAGCCAGACACATTTTATTTTGTTTATAAATTAACAAATCTTTGAAAATGTATGCGTTTTGTTAATATAGGCTGTTGGTCGCTTTTCAAATTATATTGCAACATTAAATATTACGCAAAAAAGTAACTCTGGGAAGTGCGGGGGGCGAGGGGCATAATCCACTTTTTTTCTTGTAGAATGGGGCAAAAGCCACTTTTTTCCGTCCAAGGGAGGAGGTCCAGTACTCTCCACCCACTCCTAATAATTGCAGTGGGAATGAGTCTAATAGAGATACTCTAAAGTAATTATAAAACGGGAATCTTTAAGTTATCGCGAGAGAAGGTGACTCATTATCAGAAGATATAATGGAATACAGATGACAAAATGATTTGAATGATATGGTTAGTGGGTTGAAATTCAACATCTATCTGTTAGACTAAATTACAGAAGCTTACAACGTTGCCTCGAATTTGACCGCATAGTTTGTTAGCTGTATCGATTACTAATTCACTTTCTGTTATTAAAGTAACGATGCACCATAAATCCAGAATACCCCTTTAGGCATACCATATTCCTTGACAAAACGATGTACGACATTCAAGAACACAGATTAACATTACGAAGACATTTCAGTAGCGTAGGTTATAATAACTTTGACTCACGATCAGCAAGGTAACTATGTTTCAAAGTCACATTATGATCAATTTCGCTTTAGCAGTTCTTTCGCAGGTATTTGTACGTGAAACACATTTCCACGTAAAAATCAACTCAATTTAACAATTTCCAAAGCTGCAAAATCGAAAACAATCATTGTCTGACTTTGGGACATAGTAACACCGACTGAATCATAGTTACCCCAACTTACGGTAACCCTAAAAATAAATGTTGAATTCACCAGAAAATCGTGGATAACGTATTGGCACATGTGACACTTTACCACAATCCAAAGTTACGCTCAAAAGTAAGTTCTCACGCCTCTGCCCACGAGAGAGTACACTCCCGGAAGTTCTAGTCCCAGGAGCAACAGCGATATCTATTGGAGAATAAGCTGTCAGACGTTTGTTCTCAAGACAGTGTCCTCCGGTGCAGCAATACTCTCCAGAGTATCGCTCCTCAACTCGACAGATAACATAACAGAAACAGTCCATCCGGAAGACACCGCCAATGGTTGTACACAACCACCACCGCTGTTGTTTCCCTCTTTTCTCACGATAGCCTCGGTGTATCGTCAACGAGCGATTAATTCGATACTACCCAGTTTACAAGCTGTCGTTTTTGTTCCCTCGTACCCCTCCCCCTTCACCGTGGGGTCCGATATCTGATACTACTCGTTCGAGCTCTCGATAACGGAATTTTACAAGCGTGCTTTCCAGGCCGTGTGCTATTTAAAATTTTAATACGCTCCAAGGCACGGCAACCAAGCTGGTGGAAAACGGGGGGAGGGGGGGAAGAAAACGGCCGGCCCCGGGGCAGACTAGGAGATTTTAATCTCGGCGTTGTAATAAGAAATAAACTGAACCGCCTAGTATCGGACTACTCGCTAACACAGGGAACAGAGGGGGTTCCGCCGCTCGGTTGAAACGTTCGTTCGCTCGGCCGTCACGCGACCCAGATTGCGAAATAGAAAGAATTTCGACGCGATTAGAGGAGCTTACCTGGACGCCGCGTGCCGCCGTGGCGCGCTCGGACGTCGAATTATCGAGCTAGAACCTCAACTAACGCGGAGATTTATTTTTCTAACCAATGCGCCGCGGCCACCGGAGGGCCATCGATTGCGTTTACGTAGACCGGTTGTCGGGTTAAACGCCTCCCAGCTATGCACTCTATTACACCGTACCGAATATACACCACTCGACTCGCTCGAGCACGCAGTGAATCGAAATTTTATTACCGGGACCGGTTTATAGAGGCGGGGATCGAACGGATCGTTTCATCCACCCTTAGATATTTCGTTGGATCAGGAAACGAGGGATATTAACGGATTATTAACCATTTAACTGCGGGTACTATACATGGTGGATAAAAATGAAGGGTACAGTTTAAATAGAAATGACTTTTTGCATAGCTTAAATTCAGTAAATTTAAAAGTTGAATATTCCTTTGCTCATAAAAGAAAATTAATTTATCCTATTTTCAAAATGTTGATCTTCTGTAGCTCTGACGTGTAAACGTAGCTTGAAATTTTCAATAACAAATAAAAATATACAAATAGTAGTACATAATTACCAATTTCAAAAATGAATTCTTATATAAAAGGCAATATTGTAGTATAACGCGTGAAGCCTCGGGATCTTCATGCGTTATACGTTCATTTTAGAAATTGGCAATTATTTACTATTACTTATTGACATTTATATATTTTATATAAGCAAATTATGACAAATTGATGCTATAAGTGGATTTATCATCGTAGTTCAAATAGATTTATTATTAACTGATGAACCATATTTTTCAAACCAATTTTAAAAGCAACCACGAAATAGAATATTTCACTCTGTATCTACGTAAAGCATAAACTAAATTGAATCAATAGAAACGACGAAGATCTTATGCTGTCATGAAAAATTCCAAAAGCACTTCTGCTTTAGTGATGAGTACTACTCTTTTCACCGTTGACACTAAGATAATTATACCCCCCCCCCCAATTTCCCCTGACAGCTATGCAGTTTCTCTTTGATCTCTGGTTTTATCCATGTAACAATAATGACCTTAACGGCCCGATCTCTATATGTGAGTCCTGCAAGGCATTCACCTTTTGGCTAGTATTTATTATTTTCCAGGGTGAGTAAATATGAATTACTATTTAAAATAACTCCTTCCCCATTGGTTATATCCAAAAACGTCTTAATAAATTGTGTAGAATTTTATGGAACGCGTCGGATGGATATAATTTAATTTTTTTATATCTTATTCTTTTGAGATATCAAGGTGACTGAGTTTTTTCAAGGTGGATGCATTTTTTTGTTTAATACCATCATGCTATAGGTCGTTGAATTCGTCCTTCCATCGACAACGATGTGGTATTAAAAAAAGATAAATTGACCTTGAAAAAACTCAAGATCACCTTGGTACCTCAAAAAAATAAAATATAAAGAAATCAAATTGTATTCATCCGGTGCGTCCCTCAAAATTCTACACAATTCATTCAAACATTTTCTGATACAACCAATAGGTAACGAGTTATTTTAGATAGTAGTTTTTATTGACTCATCCTGCATATACAGCTCAATTTTCATCGATAACATTAGTAGAAAGTATTAAGTTTAACCAAACAATTTAAAATTAGGAAAAATTACAATTACTTTACGTCAGAACGTAAGTAACGGCCAGTCTGAACAAAATTATTCTGAAGTTGAAACGATGTTTTCTGCTAACGAGAGGCTATTGTGTACCATCCCCTTCTCGTCTCGATAAGGAGTCAAAGTTTTAAACAAGACCCACTCACGTGTTCGTGTCACGCCGCGTACATAGCTACGCGATCAAGTAAAATCGTCAAGTAAATTCCGTGGTTGTAAAACCGGAAACGCCCGTGTTGAACCGAAATGGCCGACTTGCTCGGCTGCAGTCGAGCATTTCGCGATATCATTGTTCACTTACCTGGCATGTTTCGGACCAAGACTGGGATCGTACATAGAACTGGCCGATATGTCTTCATCGGGGATTTCGCCATTCTCCATACCCAGCGGCGCGGTACATTGTCCTGAAAGGATTCAAAGCGGTATTAGCTGGAAGGCCAATATGCATCTGAGCTTTGTCAAATTTGGGCTTTAAATTCAGCGGACAGAGGTTGGGGGCTATTCGCGCGTTATAATTAAACGTTAATAAATGGGAATTCCGCAGGCGGAATAATTTTCAACTTGAAATATTCCGGGCGAACTCGATCTCGATGGATTATCGCGTGGAAAATATATTTATCTTCGTCACGCAATTCGATCCTGTTAAAGGGGGGTAATGTACCGCAGACATGGGAAATAATAATCTTAAACCTTGTGCTCGTATATATATTTTGTAAAAATGATCTGAGAACTGTACGTTGCTGGGCATAATTTTTCGATATGGTCGACATGTTTCTGTGAAAATAAGGAACGACTTATGTTAAAATTTTTCGATTACATGTGGTAGGTGTTCATTGTTTGTAGGAATAATAGACATTGTTAGAATTTATGTTCAAGTTACTTTTTAAGCAGCAGAGTAACATGAGATTTTCCTTGACGTGATTTATATTTTCTAAGTATATACAGAGTGTTTCATTTATAAATATGTGAAAGGATGTATTATAATTGAACAGAAAAAATGAAAAACATGTACTAACATTGAAAACTTTATATACATTCATAGCGGTAACAAAATTTAATATTCCTTGGAAGTAATCGAGCTAAATGGAACACCCTGTATACATGTTAAACTGAAACGAAAATCAAGAATGACGCGATTGTATTCGTAGCTTCTTTGTCAAATTATTAACTGTCACAAATTCAGGCAAGAAACGCCTGACGGCAGGCTATCTGTGCACAACCAATAAGCGTAAGGCACGCAGGTACACTGGCGGCCCCATAAAAAAATACATTTTTACCTCGTAACCAAAAAAGTGATATATAACATCTGCACTGGAGTTTGGACAATCTTCTTGCGACACTTCACAAAGAAACACACAAATAAAATCCACAACGGAACCCATAACACGCAGAAAAAATCAACACTAAATGAACTTACTTAAACTGAATTAAAAGGCACTATAAGAAATATATTAAATTAATGTTGCAACAAAATTCTAGAACTATTTCGTGGCCATTAAACTCCGTTCCACGTAAGAATAACCTCATTTCGCGCATAGGACGAGATCTAAGACCGTTCATTGGTTGAAGATCGGTAGAAATAGCGAGCTACAAGCAATCGCATGCGTCCGAATCGGTCGACAGTAGTGGAGACTGTGCAGATCGGTCGAAAACTCGTCCGAGCGTAAAATCATTCTTTCATGGAACGGAATTCAGATGAGTTCACGTTGATGACTACCATCGAACTGAGGAACTGTTACTCGAATCTCACGCAAAGGAAAGAACAGTAATAAAAATGTTAATGAAATGTATACAGCGAGTAAGTATAGTACTACCTACTTTTCAGCAGGGTCGCCAATACTCACGAATGGCCTGTCGATGTTTTGATCGTAACAAGGGACAGATAAATAATAGGGTAAGAAGGACAGGTAATAAAGGTACATTTTTTTCAGGGGACACCAGTGTCAGCGTCGTGACTATCATGCCTCATGTTTCTGACCTAAATATTCGATTGTCAATGAGTCGAAAACAAAGCTTCCAATAAAGTTTCGTCATTTTGATTTTCGCTTTATTTTAAAAGTATTTATAAATACAGATGTATAATTCGAAAGGAATACCTATAGCAGTTTCTTATAAATAAAGCCTTAAAGATTCTGCAATTTTAGCTAAGATTATACAGAAGTGTCCTATATAAATATGCGAAAAGTTCACTGTCGAATAATGAACAGTTTTTTCAAGGACAGGATCAATTTTCGTGGACTCATTCGATAACCCATTCCGCGCCCTCGATTACTCCATCCCCCGTGGAATTTGGAATTCACTTCTAGCCGGAAACCATAACGTACCCACAAAATATACCGCTGTATGTTCGTAACGGCGCGGGGCTACGATCACGTGAAAATTCTCCAGCGAAATCCTCGAGAACAGAAGTCGTCACCGGCACGTGACTTCGTTTCCAGGGTTGCACACAGGGGACCCAATTCGAGGTCCGTGGCGAGCTACAATCGAACTTTCTTCCTCATTCTCCCGACGTCGTAAAAGTTTACCGTTCCGACGATGACCACGTCGAACCGAAAGCGACGAGAATGCCGATAACGGTAAAACATGACCGTAACCGATTGTAAATATTGTAGACACTGGTAATTGTACGTTTGAGATGAAGTCACTATGTTACCAATTCCGTGTTAACCATTCCTGCGTAACAATCGTTGGAGAAAGAGGTTCTACGGCGGCCCGGCGTCCCGTTCACGAACAAGTGATTGCTCAAACTAACGATGAACACGTAACTAGCACGGGTAACTAGCTGTAATAAATTGTCGAATCCATAGTGACACAGTGTTGGGCCACGATACAGGGCCACGGGCCACGGCCGCTACACTTAAGCTACGACAGTGCAGTTACGCTGGAAAGTTTCAAAACTGCAGAATGCAGCGGACGTGGGATTAGCCGGGTTACAGAGGAGGAAGCGAGCCCTGGCGCAACCGGGTATGGCCTTCGCGAAGCGGCATTATAACGGACAAAACTTTGCTTGTGTTTGTAACTGTCCCCTAGGTTTCAGCCGTCGTCCATTATAAGGAGAAACTTCGTCCGGTAGATTGCACTGACATCTTCATTCAATGAGCTATCCCTGCCGAATGTATCTGGGAGATCCACGGACGTTCAATGGAATTCGCGAAAGTTCATTAAAATTATGAAAGTTTCCGTATCTGTCGAGATAATCCGTGAATTCTGCGGTTGTGGTGCCTTTAGAATTGTGCCTTGCATGTGTTCACATGTCGGGAAGGAATTTTATTCCAATTTAAAAAATTAACAGCACGGAGTAAGTACTAAAGAAACAGTAAATGATAATGTGATGTGGCTTATTTACGTTATTTACCAAAACTGTGGTATGAAAGGTTAAATTTATGCACATGAGTATATTGACAAAGGCTTGAGTAAGAGATAATACGTGAATTGTGCGGTTATTGTGCCCTTAGAATTGTACCTTGCATGTGTTCACATGTCCGGAAGGAATTTTATTCCAATTTAAAAAAAGAACAGCAAGTAGGTACTAAAGAAACAGTAAATGATAGTGTGATGTGGCCTATTTACGTTATTTACCAAAATTGTGGTGTGAAAGTTTAGACTTACGCACAAGAGTATATTGAGAAAGGCCTAAGTAAGATATAGAAGGCACGACAAAGTTAACTTTGGATTTGTGATACATGATACAGGCCATACCACACGTGTAGAACAGAAGATAAACTACACGTGGTGTAAGTTACATCATTCTGAACATATGGAGCGGAATTTACACAGCCAAAGACATATATGGGTTTAGGTATAGGCGATCACATATTACACAGACGCAATACAGGCTACTTCGAACCTTAGAAACCAGACACAATCTATCTCAAACACGCAAGACCCGATATACGCTGCTCGGAACCCATGGGACGCGATACATTCAGTTCCAGAAATCCGAGATTCGGTACTCAGTGACCCGTACCTGCAGAAACAGATATAGACTACTGTGGGCATTCGGAAGACCCTTGGGTCCTTCAAGACCCGATAGACTTAAGACTTTTAGAACCCTAAAGACCTATAAGACCTCTGATACCCCCAAACCTCTAGGACCTTCAAGATCTCTGAGACCTTTGAAGCCCTAGAAACCTTCAGGCCTACAGAAGTCCTAAGACTCTTCCAACATCTGAGATCCTCCAGACGCCTAGGACTATCAAGGATCTCTGAGACCTTTGAAACTCTAGGAATCCTCAGACAGTCATGACTCCTAGAACTCCCAAGACCTTAGATCACTACGACCCCTTATACGCCTAGGACTCCAAAAACCCTAGGACTTCCAAGACTTCCAGGACCACCACGACTCCCAGGACCTTCGAGACTATGCCATTGCCTGCATTGTGTCTTATGGGTTTGATATTTCTTGCATCGTGTTTCTTGTGTCTACTAATGCCTGCATCAGGTCATACTGATCTGGTATTGTGTTTCTTGGATCAAGTATTGTCAGTTTTGCTTTACTCATCTCTGGTACTGTCTGTACGAGATCCCACAGGTTCAGAATCGTTATTGTCGTGTCCCATGAACAGTAACAGTTAGTATCGTACATCATGAACCCAGCACTGTACTTATCAAGTCGCTGAAGTTCACAATTTTTTATATAGGGTTCCACATTCTTTATGTGAACTGTATCGGATCAGACAGTTATAGGATTAGTATATACAATGGGATGTTGTTAATGTAATTATTCAGCATATTATAAGAAACGAAGTTATGGGCGTAGCAATGTTTGTAAATACAGAATGTAGGTCATACGGAATTAAGATCGTCTTGAGTTGAATTTCTAGTTTACTTTGACTGTCGCACAATCTAATAGTAGTACAGTTAGTTCACGGTTCTCTGTTAGTAAGCTAGTGTTACGGCTTACGAAACTTTGTCTTCCCTTCTTGCGTTCCTCAATTTTACAACTCCGTGTTTCACAGTTCCACGTTTTGTGTATGAATTGTCTTCTATACACGGAGAATAGACCGGTTCCGCTACTTCCAACATGAACTACAATTTTGGTGTAACATTCTGGCTGGTGAAATTGTCGTCCCTGAAAACCTACATTGTCCCCGCTTGCGTTTTTTGCTGCCCTGTTGAACAGTGTGTGCAGAAAACCTGTCAGTTAATACTGTTGAGTGGTTTGTTTGATAATAAACCTTTTTGCTTCGTGTCATGCAAAGGTAATTCACGAACATCCAGGTGCACGTTTCGCATCTTGGAAGCGTCAGTGTTATCAATTCAAATAAATTTCACGACTATTTACTCATCGAATGATTACTAATGGAATATTATATTTCAAAAATTGAAGATTTAAACAGTTCACGGTGAAACTAATACTGTCTGCCATCGAAATCTCTATAGATACGTATTTGGTAATTGGTCGTCCGAATAGTTCGTAGAGTTTCGACTATGGTATCTCAGTTTCTTTTTTACTGGACGAAGGAGAAGTCATTTGATCTAGTGCTTACAGTAAATCCACGATGAGTGGTCGAAGGCTTCTCAGTGTTAACACGGAGAGGTCTGCATATGTAACGCAGACTTTTTAGTAAAGTTTAGCACAGTGATAGAGCTTGAAATTCTGAAGCCAATGCTATTTCTTTCAGCCATATATAGCCAATAGTTTATGAAATATTTAATTTAGTACAAGTACTACTTTCTAGGTGTGAGTTCAATGTATTTGTTTTTTTAAGTTATTTGTCGCTTTTCGTTTTCTGTGAGATATTGTAAGTACCGACGCAACATATAAGCAAGCACAAAATTCATTTTCATTACTTTCTGTCAGACTTGTAAAAAAATTACACTACTTCGACTGGAAAACTTCACAGTATCTACCAAATTAATTAGACTTGGCCCTGTTAAGTGATTATTGCTTTAGGTCACTAGAATATTTTGTACCAAGAAAGAACTTCGAAAACAAAGTCCACCTACGAACACGTTGAAAACCCTTTTTAGCCAATACAATCCAAGTTATAGATATATGTATAGCTAGTACAATGAAATTTATTGGAAAATGGAAAGTAATTGTGTAAAAAGTAGTAAATAAGAATATGATATAAATTGAAAAGTGCAGATTGTAACTCTATTCCCGAAAAACGCTGCGAACTTTCCGAATGGCCCAATATAATCGTTACTACCTGATTTCCAAATAATACAGTAGCATATTTCACGCAACACATTTTCCAGAAAGTATACATATTCTTCTAACATTAAAAGGGGCTAATGTTATAGGGTCCTGAAGTAACTTCAAACAAAATGAAACTACAAGTCACCGAATCTATTACCCAAACATTTAAAGTCATCCCATAAATAATCCATCTATTCAGTAGGAAAGACGAATCAACATTTGACAAAGGATTAAGAAGAATCACCGAATCAAACAGATTCGATAGGAGATAAATATTCCCTACGCGAACGGATCTCACAAAGTACGGGGAAGTTGTCGGATTCGTCGAGTCAGCCCGGAAACTTTGAGTACACCCGAGCGTAATTGCTCGCCGGAATAAAACATTCGTCGCGCGACATGTTTCGCCATTGTTCCCTTCTGGGGCTGCCAATGTGCACGCGCCCGTCTACGGGCTGCAGACTGTACTTTGTCGGAATAGACACGGCCTAGTTCTCTTTGCAATTCAATCCTTGGAACTGTCGCCATCCTGGCTGCGGTGCAACTTCGATCCTAGCCCTATCCCCCTCCGTCACGGAATAGAGGCTGCACCTCTTTATGCTGCATCCATTACTGGGGCAAACTACAGCCCCGAGATGAACCGTGGCCGTAATTATCGAACCCAGCGACACACGGTCGTCTACCAATCCGAAGGATTCACAACAGACGTCGCGCAGGTGTTCGCCACCCGGCCAAAAATTGCCAGGAAACCGAACTTCCCGGATCTCGAATCCTCAATCTCGCCATCTCGCAGGCGAAACTTCTATCCTAGGCCTGACTACGTGAATTCTCCGTGGCGGAATTCGTCGAAATGCAAAACGTATCCGGGCACGTTCGCGAATCCGTTACCCGGAAAACCGAAGGATTTGCCGCAACGCTCCCTTATCGCGCGTATTCGGCCCAGTTCCGACGCAATTTTCAATTAAACTTCGCGCACCGTTCGGGTTTCCGTGGTTTTACCGAATGGGGAAGGGAAATTCACCTGGTGGAAGTTAACTTCAAAATTTGTACGATATTAGGTTGTGGTGTTGGGGTCGTTTCGAAAGGGTGTCGATTTGTTCTTGGATATTGGATATCTGGAGTTTGAAGTATCTGGTTACCCACAGATAGGCGAATCCATTATGACGAATAAAGTATTTAGAATGATGGATTCATGATAACAAAATTGGCTCAGAATTTCATGTTGATTGGATCATAAATAAGCGGAATTTTGGAGTAATTGTGTTTATGTGCAGTAATATTTTCATGTACATTGTTCCGGCGATAGGACAGTTATCGAATAGACGATCCAAGTTTACTCGCATCACAACGAAAGCAAGAAGGTGGTCGACGATGAAGATGATGACCGATATCAAGAATATCGATTCATTAGAACCGATTATTTTCAGGAAGCTCTGATTGAAGATAGACGTCACCGGAAGTTCGAGTACTGAACCATGAAATTAACTAATTATTTATTGTGTTGACTGTTACTAATTTACTGTTGTTACTGTTGTTAATATTAAGTAAATTAATTACGAGTAACGAAGTGGCGCTATGTTGTAATAATATAATCAAATCACTGTATAATATAAACCTTGTAGAGTGGAAACAAGGTCATCTTGATCTAGTTATAGAAATCGTGTTCCTTGTTCAAAACTCGGACTAATGATGTCTTTATGTATGTTCATATGTACCTAGAAACTTACATGTAATGTATAGGTATGAAAATATATATTCAAAATTTTGTTCAAATTCATCCTTCAAACCCACATATGATGAAGTTTTATTTATGGCGAGACTGCGAATTTTATGCATTTGGAGCAGAGATGGGTATTATCTAGATAAAAAATTGGTAATTATTTAGAACATGGTCCTCAGCACCGATTTCAATGACGTTGAAATATATCGTCAAGGCCATAATTCTGAACAACTTTTTCATATACATATAATAGGCGGTCTCTTTTAGGTTCCGAGATATTCGCGAAAAACTGCTGCTACAACTACATTGAATTTTGCCTCTTCAACACTGTTCGTAACAGAATAATCCAAAAATTCTATTTTACAAATTTACATTATGCATTTCATTTACTATAAAATTAAATTAAAATAATGTTACATAAAAGTTAAAAATACCACGAGGTTTACTAAGTTTATACATAAAGTATAAAAAATTGCTAAAAACTAAAACATAATGCATCAAAGTTGGTATTCAAATTGGAAGAAGGAATATGAAATGTCACCAAACGCAGCGTATCCAAGCTGCCAGACTACGATTTTCTCATTTCTGTCTAATTATAAGTTAACTAAAGCCTTGCAAATTTTCAGCTGTAATCATATGACGCAAGAAAAAAGTTCACTAGCTGTCGAACTAGAAGGCTGCACGTGAAAGCCAGCGACCGACGATCAAAATACAATGTAAACGTATAAAGAATGAAACGTAACACGCATGCACAAAAATTTAATCTTTTATAGTTTTCAGTATACATTAAAATGTCACGAACGAACTGAGGAGATTCTGCCGGTGGAAATGAGTTCAAATACGACATCATTCGGACTATTTTAATAATATATCATTTTTATCCGCAACAGTACGTATAAGTAAAAATTGTTCAATTATACTCGAATTTGGACGCATTTTCACAGCGAGAATCTCTTCAATTCATTCATGACACTCTCATTAATATATATTGAAAATTGTAACAGTTTGAATTTTCATTCGTGCGTGATTCTTTATCTTATCTACGTCTGTTTACATTGTATACCGATTGTCGGTCGCTATTCGCTGGCCATTGACGTTCTACGCTTGACGCTCGCCAGCGCATTTTTTCGAGTTGGCTGGCTGGCCAAAGTTATGTGAAGATTTATTCAAAGCCTTCGGAAACAAGATACAAATAAAAGATGAAAAAATCATCGACGCTATGAATAAAACGTCCCGAATAAAAAAAGTATCTTTAATTTGTCGGATAATATAATTCTCGTCGAATAAAGATATTTCTTTTATTCAAGCTTCGAATAACGAATAAAATTTTTTTATCTTTTATTCATTATTCAAAATTTTCATTTAGATAAAAATGTTGCCCATCTCTGATTTGGAGCATACAGAAGGGTATGAAATACAGTACCTGTCGCGTCCGTCCGCGTGGATTTCTCTTTCGAATCCGCCTGGAGTTGTAAATTCCAGGCTCGACCGTCGTGGTACGCGTCCGGTTGCGACTGTTGCCCGCCAAATTAATATTAGGCAACTGTTTCAATATTCTCTGGTGAGAAAACCTAATAATTGCTCGACCGTTGGAGCTGACGAAATCGTGATGCGAATGTTGTCGAATGAATTGAGTCCGTGTGACTCTAGTCGTAACGAGTGCGAGGTTTCGAATTATTGCGTCGAATGACTGTTCGATTACGAGTTAATGCGAATGAATTGAGTCCGTCTGACTCTTGTCGATACGAGTACGTGAATGTCTTGAGTCCGTGTGACTCTTGTCGAACGAGTGTGTTTTGCGAACGAGTGATTCTAATGAATGTTTTCGACTGAATGAATCTTTTCGACTGTCTGTTCGAGTTTCGTGTGACGTCGCGCTTCCTCAAAGTTCGATGAAGGCGTGACCAAAACTCGCCTCCTTATTGGTGATGCCCTGAAGGGGAAGGCAAATTTCTCGGGTTTTCCACGCGACGCGGAGGTGGAATACCTCTCCTTCAGGGCGAAGCGGACGTCAGGAAAATATCGCGCACGTGGTCGCGGTGCGAGTTGACCGCGACGAATTTTCGAGTCTCTCAACGGTAGGGTTTTATGACTATATTGTCTGCGAGTCAGCGCGAGTTCCGTAATAATAAAAAGTAACGGTATCGTCTGATTCTATAACCGTCGTTTCGGTCTACGACGGAACAGTACCTGAAGGACAAAAGTCAAACGAGTTTTAAAAATTTTTTATTTTATTTCTAGCCCACTAGAATCGCCATGAGGGGAAAATTGTCTATTTTTGCTCCTGTGTTTATAAATCTCGTTATAAAATTGCATTTTACATAAAACTTCACAGTCTAGTTATGGGTCAAAGTGACCCTGCATTCGTCTGTTGTGTCAGTCTTAGAATATTCTTATTCCGCGGGTTAATTAGTTGATTAAATACTGGAATGAAACTCTTCAATAGAACTTCTAGTTACTCTGCATTATTAGAGAAAAAAAATTAAATTTGCTTCAACTGGTTATGAGAGGTCAAGCTACACAAGAACACCAATGAATCTCAAAGTACGGACATCCTCCTACTTTTACAAATCCATTCATTTACAATTAACGTGTCGTTCGAACACAATTCATTCGAAGCTTGTTATCCGTAGACGCTTGACAGATCCGTTCTCCGTGATTCGATTACATCAATGAAGCAAACGTACGAACGAGGGCTCGTCATTAAATGAAATAAATTCGCTAAGTCCAAACAAGAGCTGCGTTTTGGCGGATCGAAAAAAAATGTCACATCTTTTGTTTCCATCCGTCACTCCGTAATACGGCTAATTGACTCATGAATATGAAAAACGAGCTTTCGAGGGGGAAAGCACACGCTTTTCAGACATTTTATTCATCGGTAATTAAAGCTACGTGAAGGGGCCGCGCGAATTATTTTTTCGCACACGTCGCAAATAATCTCGTCAATTAAAGCGCATTAACTTGAATATCAAAGAAAAAAAGAAAACGATAGCTGATTCTTTTAACGAACTAATGGAAGTGAATCGATTCGTCGGGGAATAATCGGCCAATGGGAACAGCGGATTTTCGGTCGGGAATAATTAATATGCATAAAAAAGCATAACGGTTGAGCGGTAAACAACAAGAGGTACGGTCGGTTGGAGGAGCCGCGAGAGAACGAATCGGCACAATGCTGTTTCGCTCGGCGCGTCTGCATCTGAGCAGCTATTAGATAGTATTGTTAATTCATCGTGCCGCTGACATTTCATTTGCAGCCGCACAATAGCGCCGTAAAGCCGAGTATGGAAAATCCATGCCGCGACCGACTACCCTCCATAGGAAAAATGAATTAATAAGTCATTTTCTAGCTGGGTTCCTTGACGCCCATGGGTCTTGTTAATCGTCCATTTTGCTCAGCTCATCATTATAAATTGCTATGATTGCAGAATATGTGAAAACTTGAAGCTTTTTAATATCGTAATAGTGTACAAAAATTTCATTCCGGTATATAAACTATATAGAATTGTAGTACTTTGCAATTCTGAGTCTAAAAAAAATTCCCAGAGTTGTCCTATGTTTATAAGGGTTCAGACGAGTTGAACCATTAATCCTCAAGTGTGTTATATCACTATGAAAACGTGCACTTGTGTGCTTAATCATTTTTAAGCTATACCGAGTATACTCGAGAGAAGGAAAGTAAATGCATTTGTTGTAAAATTTAAATATACTCTAATGCAGTAACAAAATTACTCTTGCGACTTGAGCTCCATCTATTGTCAAAAAAAATCACTGCCTTATCAAACAGCTGTCGTACATACACTGCTGCATATTTCTTCCTTTTTCACATGATTTTTTTCTGTGTATGTTATTCTCTTTTTGTCCTAAAATATTCTAATACCTATGTGTTAAAATTACGAATGTCTATTGCTTTACCACAATTTTATTTTAAATAACAAATGCAAATATTTTGGTTAATGACAAGTATACTCTATACTTTTAAACAATTGCAAAGTAAATGGCTAAAAAATAGTTTCTTCTAACTGAAATAGTTTTTATTAGGTACCCTTATGTTTCCATTATATGTAGATCCCCATAAAGTTCATTTTGATCCATTTGTTTGTTCAACAGTTACGGTTAATTAAAGAAGTCTGACACTACATTTCAAGCAGCTGTATTATCAACAACTTAAAAAATGTTCAAAAATCCTCCGAGATATGTTTATATATTACTAAAGACTACAACATATCAAAGTGTCAACAAAATCAGTAATGTTACTCCAAAAAGTGTTCGATTTCGCGAGGAATGTCCCGCGACGAAACGTGTGGACCAGCGGCGACCGTCTTTCCATTGGAGGCGCCGTGCCGTGCCCGCCGCACCTGCTGCTGAACGATGTCCAGCCAAGTAACTTATGAGTGAATCTTTCATCCAGCCCAGCGACTACCGAACATTTTTTTCCGCGGGCAGGATATCGCGAACGCGTTTGCTCCACACGTCGACAGATTGAATGTGTAGTTTGGACTGTTTGCCCAGTGATATTGATTCTGGACGGAACTATCAATCCTGGTTTCCGTTCGTTTGCCCCGAGAGATATACGACTGCCCGACGAGTTTCAAAGAACGGGGTTTGTTCCTCGAGCCGAACGAATCGACGTGTAAAGAATGGGATTAGATGAGAGGTAAAGGTGAAATTGAAGTTCTTACGGAAGTTATTTAAAATGTAGAATTATACATAGATTGTGGTTATGTTTCTTGGGGGATTTGGGACGATAATCCTTTGAGTGTTGTCAAGTTTTAATGTGTATGAACAGATTGCAGGTTTCATGTTTTCATATCTCTTATAGACGTGCAAAACAGAATCAAAATAAAAACTTTAAATAAAATTGATTAATATACTCTTATTTGATTTCCAGCCAAATTAACTTCTATTCTATAGATTTTGTTATTTAAAGTTAAACTAGTACTGCTCAGTTACGAAGAAAGAAACGATACTTTTCAATTTAGTTATATTATTATTGTTCCGTATTTCAATTTATTAGTGAATATTACTTTCACGGTGTGCAAATATAATATAGACCGGGGATATTAAACTGGTGACTTGCGGGCTGCATGCAACCCGCGACGTGTATTTTTGTGTCCCGCAACGATTTATATTTTGTACGAATTGAAAATATTGTCAAAATGTAAGCAATTTTAAATTTCTTTGTATATAATGCATAGCGGGATCTCAACTATGATTGTTCGGCTAAACTGTGAAATTTAAAAATTAAAATAACTAAATAAAATAAATATTAACTTATTAGACAAATGACCAGTTATTGAAATGAGTTTGACATCCCGGATATAGACTATAGTGACTCTTTAGTTAAACCTTCAGGACACAGACCATCAACAATTTACACTAACGATGTAACACACGTGTGGCGTACTGGGTACGTCATTCCTTTATTTCGTAATTTTAAAAGGCAGCAGCACGCATTTTGTTTATCTTTCACTTTAATAATTGTCCATCCTTTATGGTACATAATTAGGTTGAAAAAAAATATTTCGAGTAAAAAAAATATAGAGAAATAGAGAACTTCCCCGTACGGTGGCGCATGGAATACCCGCCAGTATCCTTGAGGGTTATTAAAGTAAAACTTTCTATCATAAAATGAACCTGCATAAATATCTGCAATTTATCAATAATATTGCTGTGATCTTTTTTATCGAACAGTTTTAACATCATAACAGGAATGATGTACTTTTACTAGACATGTAGATACGGAAATTGGCTCACCTAAGTCGTGGCAGTGACACCGTGGCAAGGACAATAGAACAAAAACGCCGATTAGGAGTCCTCGAAGGGCGCCTGGGTCTGGCCCGGGTACGAGACCTGGCATGTTACTGGTGACCTGAGCCATCGGCATGCCGACAACTTGCTCCTCCTCATCACTAACTGTCGACGATCCCGACCGCATCGGTCATCAAGCACGTTCCTGGCATCGTGATGGCCGCAAGGTGGTGAGTGTTCTCGCCGATAGCCTGTACATAGAGTAATCCACGTTAATCCTCTACAGACGTCTAGGGAACATCGACGTCAGGCAATCTCGACTGGCTGGTTGATATAAGCCGCTCTGACTTAATACTGGTTCGATAGAAAAAAGTAACAAAAATTCTTGAATTCTTGGAACAAGAGAAGCGTTTTATATATTTTTTGCAAATTGTAATCCTTTTCTGACATGAATTGAATTATAAGGAAATTTGAAGTCTGGACTTCGCCCATTCAAATACTTATTAATCTTCTATGGAATGTTCTATACGTATTAAGAAATTTGAGTTATGCAATATACTAATTTGAGAAAGAAATCAACCACTGTATGTAAAAATTGCTACCACATGGATATGAAAACCTTACCGTATCATATGTTACCGTATTACTTTAATTACTCACAGTAGAGAAACATTGATAAAATGGATGGTATCAGAACATCGCAAAGCTTACAATTAACAAAATGATGTTGATATAAATCATTTAAGGAAAACCTACTTCTTTCGTACATGGTAGACATAGGTATTGGTTTCATATAGTGTTACTTTAAATATATTACGAGAAAGGGCCAATTATTTGAGCAGACAGTAGTTTCATATATTCTTTAAGGGTACTTGTATTGGTACTACCAACGATTTTAAACTGAGAAACTGTCATATGTAGTAAATAATCGATGAGTGTTCGAAACCGCCTCGGCACTCACAAGGCGAGGTCCCCAGGTGTAACGCTGACTTTTTAACGAGGTTTGGCACAGTGGCAAAGCTTGAAATTCTTTCAGCCGCATATGCCCATTAGTTTATGAAATATTTAATGTTCAGTCTTGAGGAGCCTTCGACCACTCATCGAGGATTTACTACATATTATAATATATTCCATAGGAACTGTATTCTTTCATCAGTCACAATAAAACAAAGGCCTTCAAAGTGTCTACCTTATTTCATTATTCCTTCTCATCTTCATCTTTTGTCTACCACTGTATTACGATCAGCTGTTCCTAGAATCAAACGAAAGCCCCCTCCTAAAAGTAACTTGTTTCAAACAAATATCCCATAGCAATTAAAACTATTTATCGATGAAAGTACCCTTCACAAATCTATATTTTCATAGGCTGTTTGATGTCAGAGACGTTCAACTGTAGCACATTTAGCTTTACAGATATCGTTAGGGACACTGAATCCCACAGCTTGATATTACTCCAGAACCATCCCGGAAGTGTGTGTGTGTGTGTGCACGCGCGCGCGTTGAGAAAGTCTCCCAAAGCGACCCGAATACATTTATCCCTCCGCAACCTCCGATCTCAGGCGTCGAGATTAAAAATGTAAGGAAACCGAGTACGTAATTACTGCTTCGTCAGTCCGGTCACACGTGTTCCTCGATTCCGCGGTGCACAGAATCACGCGAGTCTCCCATGAATATTTCATCGTGTGGCTGCGACGCCGGACGTAAAATTTTAATTGCAACATCGTTATTAATGAACGTTCCAAGAGAAAACGTTAAGAGAGAGAGAGAGAGAGAAAGACCCCGGTGTGTCGCGGCGATTGCTGGGTTCGCGGCTTGCAAATTTGTGAAGCCGCACACGATGATAGATGGGCAAACGGCATCGCAAACACGCCTCGCACGCGTTCAGTGGCTGCGGCTACAAACATTCCGTGTGTTTGAGCGAACGTTGAACAGTTTATGCCCAAGTCTAAACAAAAATCTCTGCCCGCTGATTTTGCACCTCTTTAACACTTTGCCCTACATGGTCCCTCATTGCGGAACTAAATGCTCGTTAAATGTTGGGTTACTGTAAAAGTTGTGACTCTTGGCAGAAATTCAGTTTTATGTGAAAAAGGTTTGTATTCCGAATTACACTGTATATTTTTCAGATGAATTTTATACATTTCTAATGTAATTCATTATATTCTGCAGTTCAGTGTTTGTTTGAAAAGAAATGTGTAGAATACTCCTTTGAAAATAGGTGTTACTATCTTTTGACGTCCTGACAAAACAGTGGAAATTTAGTGAATTTACTGAGTTCACACATCGTAACGCTGCAAGAAAAGTGTCGTAACTTGAAGACATGTGATTTTTTAGAAGAGCGAAAAGAAAAGTTAATGAAGTGACATTGGTGCCATCTCGCTTGAAATATTGAACTCCGACTTATCACATTTTTCTGGATGGGAGATTCACGTGTTAGAAGATATTTCTCGAAATAAAATGAAAATTTTTTAATTGTGGCATTTCTCCCGCTGGGGTGTGATATAATGCCAGCCATTTACGAAAATAGTCCATTGCTCATTGATACAACTAGAAAATATGTTAATTTAAATTTATTACTATGAAAAAATTCCCTGAGTGAACGGTAATAATAATGATCATAATAAGAGTGAAGATGGCTGAAATTCTAAGATGGAGTTTGATAGGTCTCTTGAGACAAGGGTAAGATTCCTCCATCTATCAAATTCAATTATCGTTCGAGTCAATTATCCGCACACTTTCGTCATTTAGTCCTCTCTGCATTCCCACATCCTTTCGTAGATTCATGCACACCAAGCTTCCAGGATTCATTTGAAACTCCTAGTTATTCCGACCGCGCCGTTCTATGCAAGAAGTACAATCCAGCTACAGTACAAGGACTAAAAATAATTAGTTGCGGAGCGACTTTAATCTACTTCACATTATGGCGGCATTAGAGCAGTAGATGATAGATTAAACTTGTGATCGCGTAACACAGATTTGCCCTGCGCTAAATGAATTGGGCTCTGCTTACCGTGAACGAGCACTCAGTAAGTAGAAGAGGAACGTCGATGGTCAAACAGGCAAATTCTGAATAGCAGCATCAGATTTCAATACGGCAAACATTGAAGTAATTCTAATTATTTCTAATGAAATTAGGATGTTTTCTTCATACCTAATTCTAATTACTTCTAATGAAATTAAAATGTTTCCTTTATACCTAATTCTAACTGTTTCTAATGAAATCAAAATGTTTCCTTTGTACCTAATTTGTGAGCAACTCTGCTATTTGTGGTATGTACAGGATGTCTATTCCAAGTATGCAAATTTTCTTTTTACGTTTGCGATGATATTATACAGGGTGTCCCACAAATGTCCTCCGAACTGGAAATGGGGCACTCGGGGGGTGAATTGGAACAACTTTTTCCTTAGCAACAATATAATCTGAGGCTTCGTGACCGAGATATTAACGAAAAACCTCGACCAATCAGAGTGCGAGTTTGCCAGCCGAGTTCCCGCGCTAGCGGTGGCTACGCGCTACGCTTGTACTACGAAACTCCGAACAAGTAGGTCAGCATGCATCGCTGGAAACTGCGTATAATAGAAAATAAAAAAGACGTAAGAAATAAAATCATACTTTTTATCGTCAATCGTTTGTTATTTAAAGAGATTAATGAATGAAACGGAAATGTAGGCAAATTATGTGTAACGTAAAAAGACGAATGCAAATTTACTTTTTTGTAAATTCCTTTTTACGAATTTCTAAATTTCCTTTTCAAATAACGTGTGAACGAAAAGGTAATCTAACAGAGAATGAACGAGAAGTGATCGTAGTTCGGTATTGGCATAAAAATTCGTAGTTTAATGACGGGCAACAATGTTACTGATCATGAATAAGTTTCTTCAAAAAGCCCGAAGAAAAATTTAGGTACAGAAACTTGCAGAATTATCGCTGAAAATAAGTCATAGCTTGCGTTAAATTAAAAAAATAATAATCAGCAATAAATTGATTAGAACTTACCCTTTCAGAAATTTACCTGCAGTTTGCAAACCTGTGTCACTAGGTCACTGAACCGATCCTGGTGATCGACTGCCAAAACGGTCTATGGCAGGGTATCGTCCAGTTCGCTGGAGATCGCAGGTATACCTCACCAGCCGAAGTTAAGGGTTGTAACGTCAAGTGCGTCCTGGTTATTCCACCGAATACGTACTCACTTCATTGCACAACCACTAACACTGATCACCCGACACAATCACTTAATGTATTTTTAATCCAACGTGTTGTTCCTACGTTAGGAAAATTCGTGGCCCCGGAAAGGGCAGATTGTTTTCAATTTATGAAATATTTTACGTAGCCAAACACTTGCACAGCAGCACCCGCATATCCGTTATTCTGTACGTAGCACCAGAACAGTGCGTAATACTTCCGTGAACTGAACATCTCTGTCGAGTGATTGCTAACCGACTGACAGAATTTTTCCGAAAGGGCTTCCTCTACCCTCAAGTAGTTTCCCATCGTTACATTGTGACTTCACTCCCACCACGACAAGATTTAGCTAAAAAGAAACCAACGGTTCTAGTATAACACGTGCTTTGCAGAAGTGTTTGTATTTCTATTAATTTTCGAGATATTTGAGGGAATACTAAAAAAAAGTACGTATGAAATATTTTCGTGAGAACGACAATTTCACAGAGTTATAATGAAATTGGCGATTGTCAATTCTGTTGTGAGTTTACGGTTGCTACGAGGCCGAAGAAATTGAGCCATAAATCACCGAAAAGTCCGCACCGGCCTCTACAAAGGTGGTCGGACAGAGCCAAGCAGCGTCAAGTCACACGAGTCGGTAAAATTTTTTCCCTGTTCCTCGAGGAAAACAATGTACATTGTACTTTCCAACTCGAAGCAACGGGTACGTTGGTGGTCCTCTTTATTTCGGACAATTTCAAGCCGATGTACGTGATGTCTGTTTTCTATCTCGAAGCAGTAGGTACCCGGGCAATAAATTAACGGGCTACGCGTTTTAGTGAAACTGCGCGACGCTTCTTTCCTTGCACTTCTGCAAAGCACGTGTTATCCTAGAACCGTTGGTTTCTTTTTACCTAAATCTTGTCGTGGTGGGAGTGAACGATGGGCAATTACTTGGGGTAGAGGAACCCTTACGGAAAAATTCTGTCAGTCGGTTAGCAATCGCTCGACAGAAATGTTCAGTTCACGGGAGTATTACGCACTGTTCTGGTGGTACGTACAGAATAACGGATATGCGGCTACTGCTGTGCAAGTGTTTGGCTACGTAGAACATCTGATAAATTGAAAACAATCGGCACTTTTCGGGGCCACGAATTGTTCTAACATAGGAACAACACGTTGGATTAAAAATACATTAAGTAATTGTGTCGGGTGATCAGTGTTAGTGGTCGTGCAGTGAAATGAGTACGTATTCGGTGGAATACCCAGGACGCACTTGACGTTACAACCCTTAACTTCGGCTGGTAAGGTATACCTGCGATCACCTGCGAACTGGGCGATACCCTGCCATAAACCGTTTTGGCAGTCGATGACCAGGATCGGTTCAGTGACCTAGTGACACAGGTTTGCAAACTGCAGGTGAATTTCCGAAAGGGTGAGTTCTAATCAATTTATTGCTGATTATTATTTTTTAATTTAACGCAAGCTATGACTTATTTCCGGCGATAATTCTGCAAATTTCTGTACCTAAATTTTTCTTCGGGCTTTTTGAAGAAACTTATTCATTATCAGTAACATTGTTGCCCGTTATTAAACTACGAATTTTTATGCCAATACCGAACTACGATCACTTCTCGTTCATTCTCTGTTAAATTACATTTTCGTTCACACGTTATTTGAAAAGGATATTTACAAATTCCTAAAAAGGAATTTACAAAAAAGTAAATTTGCACTCGTCTTTTCACGTTACACATAATTTGCCTACATTTCCGTTTCATTCATTAATCTCCTTAAATAACAAACGACAGATGATAAAAAGTATGATTTTATTTGTTACGTCTTTTTTATTTGCTATTCTATGCAGTTTCCTGCGATGTATGCTGACCTACTTGTTCGGAGCTTCATAGTACAAGCGTAGCGTGTAGCCACCGCTAGGGTGGGAACTCGGCTGGCAAACTCGCGCTCTGATTGCTCGCGGTTTTTCGTTAATATCTCGGTAACAAAGCTTCAGATTAAATTGTTGCTAAGGAAAAAGTTGTTTTAAATCACGTCACGAGTTTCCCATTTCCGGGTCCTCCAAGAATTTTGTTACACACTGCATAACATATTAACAGTTTAATTATCAAGAACATTTTGTAGATTTTTAATGAATTATAATATTAAAGCAATGCAGGTCTTTAGAATATTCTCTTCTTATGAATAAGAGTTGTTGCAATTGGAATTAATGATCTTCGAAATAATTTCAATGATTTTAATTTGATATTTCTTTGGGACACTCGAACCTTCATCTACAGTACCGAACAAAAGAGTTACTACTTTTCCAATTTTTTATATTTCTATTATATTCTAAACTCAACTGGAAACCTTAATATACTGGATTTTATGCAGCTTTCAATTCTCTGCCAGAATAAATAAGACACACATACTAAAGTTGATGTTAAAAAATAAAAAAACCAAAACAAATTGTGGAAATGATAACTTTTTGTCCGCTACTGTATAATTTGTTTTTATATCGGATCATCTTAAGCGTGTCAATAATGAGTCTATGTACCGGATGAATATCCAAATTTGATTTTTCGTAAAATTTTCTTCTCGGTTACATCACGATTTACCGAACAGTCTGTGTATACGACAGCAAATTTCGGCGGCATCCAAGCGGAAAGAACGCGTCTCTGTTTTCCGTATAACGTTTCAAGGATGCGAGACCGGGCTCGTGTAGCATCTGATATATAGCTATAGAATACGAAGAGGCTCGTAAAGCCGTCAGAAACAAGTGTTACGCCCTGTATTGAGGTTGTAAGATATAGCAGTATGCATGTTCTCAGACCTATAATGGAACTTCGGAGATCGGACGCTTTGAATAGCCGATCACGTGGCCCGCTTGCAGAAAATTACATTACATGTTACGTTCGATGAAATTGAACTCCGTAAATTCTTAATCACGTGGTATTAAAATGAGATTCTGCTTAAAAAATCATCGTGCGATGGTAGCGTGTAATATTCAATATTTTTGTTCTTACACAAAATAAATTCTGAATATGGTAATTCCTTGTTAACTCTGAGTAATCCTTTACCACAAGCTTTAACCCTTTCACAACTATGAACACATATATGGGTTTGGACGAAGCATTCGCTGTGGACTAAAGATTCATACATCCATATGTATATGCGTTCGATACCACTAGTATCATACACGTATTCAGTGCTACCATGTCTATGTTTTTAATTTTTTCTAGTTTTCTTATTTTTTGAAACTATGCCATTTTTTATTTCTTTCGTCTGAAACTTCGTTTTCAAGATAATTGAACTTGAAAATTTGTTGGATACACGAGCAATATAATATGACATTACTAACACGTCAGTAGATTGCAGACCGTTTCTACTTATTGCCAGCATAAATACACGTGACTTAGATGAATGTTCAAATCCAATTTTTTTAAGAATGAAACCTCAAACGAAACAAATTCATTCTTTCCTTCCCGATCTATTTTTTCCTTCAGAATCACCTCCTGTCCGGTTTACTATTTGACTTGAGACACTCTGTATGTCATAACTTTTCACTCCAGCGCCATTTTAATAAAAAGAAACTCAAAACCTGTCATCACCCTACCAGTTTCTGAATATAATACTGTTTAATACTTTCATAGGATCAATGCTATCGAACGCATTTACAGTAAAGAGTACAACGCACTACGAAAGTACGTTGACCTGGAACTATTAAACCAATAAACGAATACAAAACCTCTGGAATCAATAGACAAGTCACTTCTTCGCGACAAGAAATTCTGAGAAAGGAAGACCGTCCGGTTTCTTCCCATCTATTTTTCCCTCCTCCCTTCTAATTATTTGCAATCGCCGATCGTTAGCAAGGAACGAGCGCGGAAGGGATTGAATTACACGCGTCCGTAAGTCGCATTGTAACACCGATACGACACCCGCGACAGTTCGTTGAACTGCGCGACACCGTTGTCGTTACGTTGTTTCGCGAACAATATTTTTTTTTGCTCTCTCTCTTCTCTCCTTTGCCCGAGCGAGTCGCCAGCGACACGAGAACGACGGCGGAATAAATCGCGTTGTAACTGGTAAAGTGAGCCGCTGCGGCGGCGTTTAGAGAGTGGTGCCAGGGGGGGGGGGCGACTTGTTCGATTAACATTTCAACGAACGCCGAGATTTATTGCAAACAGGAAAGGCTGGATGGTGAATTACGAGCTCGAATAAATTTTCCGCTAATACAACGTCGGAATAAATTTTAGATAAACAGCGGGGACGGCTTTAAATGGCCCCCTGGTACGACTCCGGCGTCATTACGCCTGCGCGCGCTCGAGACACGGTGTAATAATAATTGAGAAAAAAACGGTACGAAGCTAGGAGAGAAAAAAAGGAGAACAACAGAAGAGGTATATACGAATAGAACCGGCCCATCCAGACCATGGATGAGAATAAAACTGGGTCAGCTGTCGGCGAAGAATCGACATTCAATTGGGGAATGTCTGACGTAATGAATTTTAAAGACAATCGCTGTTTCTGGTGTTTTCGCCTTCCCCGGCGCGCAAGTTTCCCCGCGAATAATACAGTGGATCTCAATTACCCTTAAAATAACATCGCCGTTGGACCGACTTTCCGACGGAAACTGAGCACGGAACGAAGCGAAACGTCGAATTGTAAGAAGCTTCCCGAGCAATTCACCTTCCAAGTGCACCTTTCGTAAAAATATCCCGTTTCTGAATACCGAACTTAAAATTTCTTTCTGTCCCTCAGTTCTTCTTGACGTCGTAAACGTTAAGTTTTCTATACAATACCGAGTCTATTAATGGTTAAAGTGTCCACTTAAAAGTAATTCCAATTTGTTTAGGGAATTCGTTGACTGCTGCATTGATTTTTTATATGGTTTCGAAGAAATCACGAGCTTTTTTTTGTTGACTGGGAATTGAATCGAATGAGGGTGTAGCTGGTTTATCCTTTAACTACAGAATAGTCGTCTCTGAGATGAATCATCCGACAACGACTACTTCGTAACAGTTTTAACAATCAATCAACTGCTATTTTTCGTTACATTTTTGGGAACAATGTGCCACTTACTCTAAATTGGAAGTACTCAAACGTGAAAAAGAGTTTCTAAATTTCTCCGTTTGGTTATAATAATGGAGTAAAGAACGTAGAAAAAGTATTTCGAAATTTCTCCGCTAGGTTGTAATAGTGAAATAAAAATTCACGCTCTGTCACCGAGGGAAGTCCTCTCTGATTAAGGATCAAACAAATTTGTCTTGATTAAGTAGTGTGTTACTAAAATGTTTCCGTATGGTTCTGTAAAAGCGTCTTGTTGTAACTCTTGTGTGGGCAAGAAAAATAGTTACGCATACTGAGCAATCGAAATACTCCAATTCAGGCAGATTAGGTAAACATAGATAATTTTACTTTCACAATTTTCCGAAACTCTTAGTTTCGCCTTCCTACAATATACCAAGTGCTGCTTGAGACAAGAATATACAAAAATTTAAAAGAAAATTTATAAATGGGTACCTGGGTACTCGGGTACCCGGATGCTTACACAAAGGTTAAAAGGTGGAACAATTTCTTAGTGTAAATTTCAATGGTCTTTTGGTGTTGCAAACTTGTGCGTCGTGGCTCATGCTTGTTCGTGTGGGTACCTAGATCTGTCGTAGGTTTTATTACCCTTTTTTGAAACTGATATCTCCTTGTAAATTTTGTTTTACACAAGTGAAGGAAGAATTTATTACGTGTGCCAATAACTAATCCATTGTTTCTTTAATTATAAGGCAATGTATTTTACATTAAAAGTACCCTCTCAACCTTTCAGTAAATAAAAGTTGTGTACGGAAAATATACACGAAACAGTATAGATTCATGACATGAGTAGAAACTAATCCTAATTCCTTTAAGAAGTGGAACCGTACAAAATATTAAATGAATATGGATCACAAGAAAATGCATTAGATGTATCACTGCAGTATATTCTCGATGAGTGCTCGGAGACTCCTCGGTACTGACGAGAAGAGGTCAATGATATGTGTTTCAGCCTCATATGGCCATTATTTTATAAAATATTTAATGTACAATGCCAAGGAATCTTGGAACACTCATCGAGAATGTACTGTATATCAAAGTTAAACGCCTACTTTAACATAACCCTGTAAAGATCTAATCACTTTCATACTAAACATTCAATGTTCCCAATCTTAACCTAAAAAATTTCCAATAAGTAAATTTATTCAAAATCTTCCTAAAACGTCACTTTTACTTTACGTTCCCTCAAACCCAGAATCAATTGCACACAAAGCTTCGATTACCAACCAACTGACCTTTTCATATTCAACCCTCGAGGAAAATTCTTAATTTGAAAAGGAACGAATATAGACCACGATACAACAGCACACATCGAAGGGATAGGAAATTCCACATTCCACGAAACGTACGAAACAAGGTGAGGGATCGTCGAAGCTTTTGTGCTGGTTCGATAGCCCGTGCGGCGCAAACAAGCCTACGGGACACAAAACAGGGTCCGCGATGCGGAAGCGAGACCCTAGGACCCGTTCAATGGACTTTTCCTCCATCCGTTCACAGGATGTCGAGCACCGTCTATTACGTCGTATGCAGACGAGGGCGACATTACCACTCGGCCAACCCGTGGAAGAGCCACGGGAACGACAGGATAGAAGAGAAACATACCAAGAATACGCGAAGAAGGCGCGAGCTAAAACGGGAAGGATTTTCGGATGCAAATTTTATTCCGCTTCTTTCCCGGCTCCACCCCCATTCCGCCGATTCTTCGTTCCATCCAGTCAGCCCTTTTTTTAACCCTGGCTTTTTCTGTTCTTCCGACTTGCCAGTTCCTTTAACCCGGCGCGCTTTTTCGAACGATCATCCCGCGGGATCTTTTACGCGTCGTCGAGCAGCCCCGACAGAGTTATGGCGAACGGTTTTTCGCGGGCCATCGCGGGTGGAGGACGAACTTTGCGACCCAAGTTCGTGGGATCGTGAAACGAACCTGTCCCCGGGCTCGACGAGGGGGCATGAAACGGGAGAAAAACGCTACCGCTTGGAGAGAGGGAGAGAGGGAGCAGCGGAGCAGTTAATGAATTCTGATGGGGGTTTCGAAGCGATCTTACAGCCCAGTCGGGGAACACCGACAGGCTCATCCGGGATGAAGAAAGATTTCCGATGATCTACCAGCTTGCTGTTCCATCCGGAGGGAATGCCCCGGGTACGGAACGAATCTGTCTTCCGGAGACAATCGTCGATCCTGTGAGGATGTAAATGGAACTGAGAGGTATAAATTTAAAGATGGTAGCTGACGTTCTTTAGCTCCTGTTAGATATTGGTGTCTATTGCGTGGATTAGTGAACGTAGTACGGTTCTTTGTGCAATTTTGGATCAGAGTACAGTAAATCATCGATGAGTGTTTGAAGGCTTGACACCACTGGGCGCTTGACTGGTTCCACGGAGGATCCCCAAATGGCAGGGATGGCCTCTGAACACTTAGTGCTTAGGAGCCTTCGAACACTCATCGATGATTTCCTGTACTCTGTCGTAGAACTGAGGCAGTGAAGATGTACATGCTTTGGGGCTTTCTATTATCGATATCAAGTTTTTAAGAGACTGAACCTAACGATCTCTATGGGTCAAATTGTGATTCAATTTTGTTAATCGTTATTGATGTAAACAAATGTTTCTAAAAGGTTAATGTAAAAATGTGAGGTTTACATACTTCTACTACGTTACTTTGTACTTTAGATTGCTAAGAGGTTAATGTAAATATGTCAGTTCCTTCTACATTGGTAGAAGATTCATCAAAACAGAGCTCCTACCGATTGTTTTGTAAAGTAACATGTTAGGATAGATATGAAATAATTTACGGATTAAAGGGTTAAATTCATGGTATAGGAGCACTAGTGTTTATGAAGACTTGATTATTTAAATACTAGAAAACTATCTCTTTCTTCTGACCAACAAATTACTGTCCCATAGATCTCTTTTCTTTCGATTCTGTAGCAACCTTTCTACAATTTTTATGAGTTATTATCAGTCTACCATGTAAAATGACGGAAATGCTTAAAAAATCATGATGATTGGCACAATAAACCAATAGCAAAAATAAAAAATCATCGTAAACTTCACAAAACAGATGCGTACAATACCTTTATAACAGCTTATATAAATCGTCTAAAATTCGACTGGAACACGCAAGAAACGTTATTCAATCCGTCGAAAAATATTATCGGACAGAAAGTACACAATTCCTGGCTTGTTACGCAGTCGGCGGGTTTTGTCAGAATTTTGGTCAAGGACGGTTATCGATGGTCAAACGTCCCGATGAGATGATATCGGTGCAAACGTCACTGCGCCCGTTTCCCACTCGCGTTCCATACCCAAGGAAATTGCCTGATTCCATGAAAATTCTGATTGCTCGCGAGAGCCCTCGAACCAGCCGGGGTCTTTCCATCGGGGGAAAGCGACGCCTTAGAATTTTCGGGGATCTCGTGGAATCGACGTCGACTTCAGTGTGCACCCATAGTCACGGCACGCGATATTCTATATTGAAATCGAACGGTCTCTCTCCCCCACGGAAACTTTACCATTTCCCGTGCAGACAAACGACGATGAATGGTGCACTTTGGTCAACGTTCCATATACTTTACCGTCGAATGCATGTTCCCTTATCGGTTCTTCGGGTTTCATAAACTGAAACAAATCGAGAATAGAAGCACACCGGACCCCCGGGGCAGCTTTCCATCGAATAGAATTCGCTGGTTGTGCCATCGAATATTGTATTCGTCGGGAGGACGCATGGTATGAGAAATAGAGACAAACGGAAATGCGAAATACAGAGAAACTTCGATAAGTGTTTGAAGGCTCCTCGACACTGAACATTAAATATTTTATGAAATACTGACCATATGCTGCTGAAACAAATATCATTGGCTTCAGACTTCCAAGCTCTACCGCCATGCTAAAGGTCATTAAAAAGTCAGCGTTATACCTGGGGACCTCTCCTAGTCTGTGACAAGGACCCTTCAGACACTCATCGAGGATTTAGTATACGTTGTCTTTTCGTTAAGTGGAACCTTATCGAACACGGTCGATGATTTGGCTATCAGTTATTTTTTACCAAAATCCTGTAATTATGCCGAACGAATGTAGAACCATAGGAACGTAAAATTTTCCGTTTCCCAGCAAACGTGTAAAAGTGTGGGTTCCTCTCGAAATTTCTCCGACGGCAACAAAGTGCCATACACTGTTCTCGATCTGGTAACCGTGTTTTCGCAGATCCTTCGGCTGCTAGACGGAACACACGATTATTCAAGGTCGATGGAAGGGAAGGAGAACAGGGCTGAAGGTGGAGATAGACGCCTTGAGATCAGGCTGGAATTGGTACGAACCGAATAATTCCGACAGAATTCCCACTTGAATCCAGCGTAATCGAGACGCGTCCGACGATGCACGATTTATCGATTGATCTTGCCGAAGGTGAACTGAGTTTCCCGGGTAAGGAGCAGCCGGATCGATCGTGTGTATTCAACAATGCCTCGAGATGGTCTTGCATAGATGCCACCCTCTCTCCCGTATCGGTGAATCATTGTGTAACGACCAACGACTTGGCAGAGTTCAAAGTTTTCTACGCTTTTCCTACGGCGGTACACTTTCTTTCCTACCTCGAGGATAACACGGTTACTTTTTATTCTTTTCCGTCCACTTCTTCATTCCGATGTAATCCACGGTACATTAGCCGCGACCCTAAAACTAACAAGCTTAACGTCTCCCTGTCGTTTCTGCGACGGTCAGACTCTCGCCGCGGTGTTAACGCATAACGATGTGTAACGACGCTAGCTCGCAGATGATGAAGGCAAGATTAGCCTGAGGAAATTTTCTCGAGTATTCAAACTTAGTTCGAGAACTTGATAGTTGGATCTGATAGTGAGTTTTATTAGTTTCATCCGTTTTGTAATGTGTAAGGCACGATGGAAAGTGGATTACTTTGTACCTCGTTTACTTTAATTGAAAAGAAGAAGAGACAAATTGAGGATACCCTGCTGGTGGCTGCATAAAAGGGACATTCTTCGTGGTAATTCGATTTGTGTCTGATTAAAAGTTGCCTGAATTACATAATTTACATTTGAAATTTAACCCTTGCGTTCTTATGACTGGGTCACCGACGATTCGTTGCTAATCACAGTCATCTAATTGTTTATACGGCGACGAAGCGTATATTTCGAGATCTTGCTATGGGTTACAATGGACCCAGCCATTGGTTTCGTCGGTTCATACTCCAAGGGTTAATTAGTATTATAATGTAAGAAAATTATTATATAATAATAATTTTTGTGATTATCGTATACTGCGATAATAAATCGAGAACAATGCTTGTGATACAATAATATGTCGTTACTATAAGAATATAAACCTAGTGACTTTAAAACATCAATCAAACAAACTCGCATCTTTCAATATTTTTTATTTTTTTCAATGGCAATTTTTGACCAAATAATCGGAAAGAATTCTCTAACACGTGCCCCGGTAACTACAATGTATCAGATTTTTTTGCAGAACTTTTGAATTTGATTGGGTAGAGAAATTAGAGCAAAAACGGATAATCCGGTTTTTCCCTGTTACTACCCTCCTGTACGAAATACAGGGTTGAAAATTCGTACAAATTGTTTTTTTCTTGATAAGCTGCCGACTGATCCATCGACTGTCCAATTTGGTGTATCTGTACTTTTGACCTTCCTGTCCCACAACAACTCCTTATATAATAATGTACTCTTTAAGTTGATCAATTTAAAATAATCAAATTCTACCCTCCACCATTTTTAATCAACAGTCAAAGCGTGTACCAAAATGGTGAGCGTGCTTGGCATCGACACGACTGCGACATGTGTACATCGCATTACCAAAATGCTCTACTTAGACGCATGTTTATACACGTCCAAGCGGGAAGCTGTACCAACGTGATAGAGCCACTACTGCAAGACACCAAGCACGTACACTCCCGCTCAAAAGTATCAGAACGCATTACAGGGAATTACGAAATTTCTGAACGTCTGAGAGGAGTACTATATAGGATATATTAAACCACGATGGACAAATGCTTATAGTAGATACTATAAACTAATTAACATGGTCCAAAATATACAGGACGTTAATAAAAGTGTGCTACACTTTTACAAGGTGGATTCTACATGTCAAACTAAGACGGAAATCAAGATTGACGGAATTGCACTGGAGGCTTCGTTTCCGAGTTATTAATTGTTCAAAATACGTGCAAAATACGCGTAAAGTACGTTGGATGCGATGGGTTATTCTACTTAAGAGGTGCGTTCTTCAACCGTTTCACGAGTTGCTTTCATTCATTTCATATTATTTCGAGTCATTTAAATCACACTCGTGTATCAGTTGGATACCGGTTGTTCTTGTAATATAACCCATCGCGTCAGACGTATTTCACTCGTATTTCGCCTGTATTTTTAAGAATTAATTCAAAAATTAATAACTCAGAAACTTAACCTCAAGCGCAGTTTCGTCATTCCTGATTTTCGCCTAAGTTTAACATGTAGAATCCGCCATGTGCAAGTGTTTCATATTTTTATTAACACCTTGTAGACGATCATTTTCATGAAACATCACATTTTCTTCATACATACCAGGTGTTCTGATACTTATGAGCGGTAGTGTACACACGCAGGGCCAAACGTTCTTCATTATACACGACGTCGCGCCAGTCACGGAAACGTGGCCGGCGACACTCGTTGCGTTAGTCAAACGGAAATTAACCAACGCCCGCATGGGGGTCGTATTTGGCCCACCCGGTATCGGGAACACGGCCCGTTCTTTCGCCGCCTGTATCCGTTTTACGCGATACTCGATCGCGGAACACCATGATAAATACTGTCAGCTGATTTTCATACCGCTTGGCTTCTACGGGGAGCAGATTTATGAACGATCGTGGACACGACGGATTTCAGGATTTATGGTGATTGTATTTAGTTATTGAATTCGTTCCAGCATTTCGAACGGTCATGGCCGAGTGGCGGGTCTTTATTTTATCGGGCTGCGGCAATGGCGTGCCATTTCGCGCGCTGAATGTTCCGCGGAGTCCATTGAGGGGTTTATACGTTCAGCTTGACGAACAGCACATGTAACTTTGATAATTTGTTGTGGGCGAAGTTATGGAATGAGGATACAGCCATTTTTGTAAGACCTAGTGGTAGTTGGCATTCTGATACCATTTATTTAACACTGATTGCCACGTCACAATGCAACTTTTTTATTTTTCATACGTTGTTAATGAAACTTTTACTAGTATATGGGTGAGATTTGTCTGATTAAAATGAGACTAAATATGACATAATTTGGATCATATTTTACTCATGTAGAAACTGTTAATATTTTATATTAGTTCATTATCGATTCTGATAAATCATAAGTAAATATGACCCAATTGCGTCGTGTTTGGTATCATTTTAATCAGAAAAATCTCACCGACTTGTTTATAAAAGTTTCATTAATAAAGAATCAAAATTGATAACGTTTGATCGTTGCATTAATATTGTTTCACCGATACCCGGGAATGTAACCTTTTTGTGGGCTCCCAACGTTCAGTCGTCAGCTTGTGAACGGGAAGCCGTGTCAGCGCGCTGCGGCAATCCCCCCCCCCCCCCCCCCCAGTGGTGGGGATGATGCCTGGACAATAATAGCATATCAACAAAGTGTCAATAATCGCGAGGACTCTGTACTAAATCTAAAATGTATGGCCACCACATTGGATCTGCAGTGAATTACTTATTTGTACGCGATGTAAATTGTTGAAATAGTAAATAGTTTTCGGAAAACGAGAATCGTTTGAAACAGAAATTTTTCATTCCAGAAACGTTCAGTTTCTATTTACGAAAAGAACAGAGAAAGAGTATGAATGTCGTCAAGTCATCTATGTTTCCTGTAATCTTAAAGAACTGAAATAAAATTTAGTTATTCATCTACGATATTTACCAAACGCTATGTTCGAGCTAATATCGTATCATCAGTTGATTTACTGACAAACTTGAATTTTCACACTATAATCAGATCGTACTCATGATTTATATGGGCCAATGTTATACATTTTAAACGGGTCACCAGATAAATTTATAACAACTGCGAACATTCTTACGATTCGAAGTAGACCCGCAGTACGTTACTAATCGAAGTTTCCGTTCCATTTCATATGGATATCCGATCGTATTGAAAATTCTCGGTATAAGGTCGTAAAAAGGATCCATTGACCGTTCTCGTCAGAATTAAATATATTATATGAATTGCGATTTTGTATTCGTGGCACTTGAAAGAAAAATGAGGGGCTTTAATAATATCGCGAAATTCGTGACTTTTAACGTGATCTCCCGTGTGACGAGTTTAACAAGTAATCGATACCCCGGGGATACATGTATATTCGCGATTGATCGCCGTGCCTCGCATGATAATTCTTCTCCGGCGATAGCTCTAATTTTAAACGGTATATTTATTAAGACCGAAAATCTGCTAGTTCCCCGTCAGATCGTTTTACCCAATTGCCGAGCAAGCACGTTCGCTGAATTTCGCTAATTGCTGTGCTGATTGGCGGAAATCCAACGTGTCCAGCCGGACTGAGTGAATGCCGGTCATTAACGTGTTTAAAAGTCCTCGAAATTTTCGAGTGTCCCTTACTGATACACGTTTTCCGGTTTGCGATTCGGATTCCCGAAATATATCGTTCGATTGCTCTTCTCACGGTGTCCCCGTTCGAGTTTCTTGTCGATACATCTTGTGTTTTCTCTATTGGTCTTTCGAAAGTAATTAAAATTTCAGTTTGCCAGCTACAGCGAACGAGACGTCATTCATTATTTCGATCGTCTTCCCCGGGAACGCTCGACATTTCCATCTTCAAAACATCGTTTCAACTGGAATATTAACGCAATTCTCTCTCTCCCTCTGGCACTTTTTCTTCTTCTCTCGGTTCAGGTTATTCCATAACGAGCAACACCTGTCCGCGATGGTGTCGTTTGTATAGCAATTTAATTAAGTAAAGCCGGACAGTGGATATCTGCTTTTCTGACTAATGAAAAATATAAATTAACCTGTCTTAATAATAGTTGTCCAGAGACACATTTTGAGGATTAATCAGCACATAAAGGCGTTGCTTGTGCACCGTTTGACTTAAGCTTTTGTTTTTCAATACGGTAGTAAATGACTCTGGCTTTTGCAAATTTATCTTTCATATACCACTTGGGACTACAGTGATGCTTTTCCATGATTCTTTCGACATTTGCCGTGGTAAGAATGCAGTAAATCTGTGTAAGTCTGAGCAGTCACTTTTCATTCAGTAATATTTAAGCCATTTCAATCTGCTCGGAGAAATTATGAAATTGTTCAAGCTTCTGCACATTATAATTAGACGTATGAAGGTGACACAAACTTACGTTTGTATATATTACTCTACAGGTACTAGAATAATAGAATAATTTAATTCACCTATTCAAGTATTCATTAAATCAAAGTAAAACTAGAAGTATAATTTCATGATGATCACTACACGTTGTATTAATTCTTCAAGTTTTAATCTTCATCGCTATATAGGTACGAATTGGAAAAATTCTACACATTTTACATTTACACTCTTCCTCATGAGTATTAGAACACTTATCGGATAGAAAATAAATGTTATAAGACATTACGAAATTGCTAAATGTCTTACATAAATACAGGAAATTCTCGGTGAACGCTCCGAAAGATCTGTACGTTAAATGTTTCTGCTTCATCGCTAATACGGCTTCTAATCTTTGTCGGCCGCCGGAAAAATACAAAGGCGAGCTACAGAGACTAGGCCTGAAATTTATGAGCTGCGGAAATAGTGTCCCGCTACGATAACTGTTTCAAAGTTGTTCCGAGTTTCAAGCATCAATCGAAGATTTACTGCATTGTGTAGAGGATATTAAACCTTGATGGACAACATTTACGTCGCCGTAAAGCAACAGAAGTGGCCTAAAATATGTAACTTTTACGAAACATCACATATGCTTCATACAGACCAGGTTTTAATACTTATAAACGGTAGTGTAATTCAGGAAATAATAGTAACATAAACATGGCCAATGTTAAAAATAATAAAAGCGTCCAAAAGAAGTTAAATTCGTCTCATTACTCAAGTTTAACTGCTGACTAAACTCTACTATCAATCGAATTCACTGTTACGGAAATTTCAGAAATCTTTTTCACTGTACAAAAGCTATAATCCCCTCGTCAAGTCTGAATTTCAAAAATTTCCTCAATACAAACTCTCGATTCTCCTTTTTCTCAACAAAACGTAGCCCACTCAGTATTCCTCGTATTCAGTCGAAGCTATCAGAGTCAACCGAGCCGCAATGTATGCGCACGTGCGCAAACTCTGACTGTGTGTGGACGTACGCGCAAACACGTGGACCCGTCATAAGACGCGCCTATACACGCCACTGCTACGCACACATCCGTTGCGCCGCGTATCGCCCGTAATACGCGCAACAATACGTGCTGCCACCATTCTGCGGCATTTTACAATAGCGCGGAGCTTTGATAACCGCGACCCAAATGGTTCCAGGCTATTTAAAATGTAAGACACAGAGAATGTTTCCAACATTCTCCCCACCTGTTCCCCGATATTATTCAATGTGTATGAGTATTGTCCCACAGAGACAACGGCGTTGGTGCGGATGAATCGCGTCCGCGGTACTCTAAACGCTTCGTTGTCTAGCTGGGCTGACCAGAGAATTTTGTCGGTCGCTAAACGAGCATTTCCACCGCTTGATGGACTAAAGTCGGTTTCGGTGCCGTTGAAAAACCGCTGTGACGGAACAATAGACGGTCATCGCTTTTTCTCTGCCACCGAAGCCATGACATTAGTCTCTGTAAGACTGAAAGAAATAATGCTTCATGCGGTGGTTATTGATAGGTGTTCGATAGTTACACCGACATTTTGAAAAGTCAAAACTAACAATAAGTAATTTTTTCTTTGTTCCAATTAATGATTCGATTATTGCGGAGACTTAAGATTCTGAAAGTATATATAGTATAATTTGTTAATAAATTAGGTGTATCAATAAGTTTATTTTTTGATGATATGATTCGCCATATACATAAATGGTGGTAGAAACGTGTAATAGGCGATTCTTTATGCAAAAAGGAATTAAAAGTGGGAATAAAGTTTCATTGAAAATTCATCTGATAGACATACGTACAGTTGTGTTTATGATAAGCAGATATGGTGACTAATAAAAAAATTTTGAATTGTACGGTTTTATAGTTTAAACTCAATTTACCAGTCAATATATTATAATTTTGGTGTTTGTTGTGCCTGTAATAAAATTCTTGTAAATATTATCTATTGAAAGTGAATCAGTGAACTTATTATCGAATATTGTATATTATTATCGAGGCACAATTCCCTGCAATTATGAGAAGTCTAAAAAAATACACTTTTAATCATCTCTGTTAAAAGTCGTAAGACATTTTGATTATACGTGTACCTTATTTTCCTACACAGTCTCGTACCGGTTCTATGACGGGAGCACCATCTGACAGCAATATAAAATCATGCTGTTGGTCGGAAAATCAAATGCAACATGTGTCATGCATGTTGATTTCAGGTTGTGATGTCGTTGAAAAAAATGACATCGTTTTAAGAATAACATGGCTTAGCCTGTTCGTCATCATTATTTGTGGAAATGTCATCATCCCCACTCAACACATGTTTGAGAGCCTTATGAAAAGACTGTTTATTAAGTGAGACATAGTTGATGGCTCACTATATTACGTATATTTTGCCTTTTTTAGTGACAAAGAAGCAGTATTTCTGGAGCTCAACAGATAGATTGTACTCAACATCTCTCATTAACAGAAAAGTATTCAAAAACAGGAATATTAGTTGATATGCTGTTACCGGTCGTAGTCTTATGGTCTTTAATGTATTTAAAAGTGCGACAGTGAGAAATCATGAATCTCTTTCTCTTTGCATTCAAAATCACTTAGTAAGTACGTCAAGTTAAGTACCACTCTTCGATTGACCATCATAACTTTAAAACTATTTTTTTATGTCTGTTTAATACATTCCAAGTAATTTGTAATACTTTTAGTACGATGCGATTGTTTTCTATTTAATGATAGATGGATGCAGATTCGGATCTGCATTGGTACTACGAAACACAGTAATGGGTGCAGGTCCAAAATTTGCAATAAATCGTTCATTTGTTGTCGGATTTGCATTAAACGTGCACCAAACAATGTAAATTTTTTTTACGAATATTGCACGTCATAACTAAAAAAAACTGTCAAAAATAGAGCTGCATCCCCTGCAAAGTCTTCACTTTTAATTTAGAGCTTTTCTAATTGTTTCTTGCTTCTGTTCGCAACTCAGCTTTACACACTCCTTATTCTTTTCTGCGTCATAAATTCAGCTCTCGAATGGCCCCAAGGATAATTCCGGTTTGCGTTTATCGTGTCCTGCGTTTACCACAAATCGCGTAATATCTCGACATCCCCGTTTCCCCGTCTTTTTTCGCAGCAGTCACGTTTCCCGGCAATGGAATCCACGGGCGTACTGCCATTGGAGCGTTCGTCGTATCCGTGGAAAGCACATTTGCCCGCGGATTTCCTCCGTCGCGCCTATCAGGGAAAATGGCAACAGGGAGAACAATAAACGCCCGCAGAGGACGGTGGGAAATATTTTAACGCGGCCTCGCTCGCCCTGCCTCACCCCCTCGCAAAGTGAGCAATTATGATCCACCCTGTAGAGAGGAGGCTCCAGTTTACGACAGGGTACCCGTAGCATTTTTTATCGCGACTTCAATGCCTGCTACTTTACGAGGTGAAGTGGTCATTCATTATGGAAACCGGAAACCCGGTAGGGCATAAAACGGAATCCGTTGAGAGAGAAATTAAATACGACGTCCTCCGATATTTTCCTTGTAGACCTTGACGAACCCTTTTTTTATTCGGGAATAAATAGAGCGGCAAGTGATATTTCGATTATTCTTCGATTAATTTTTAATACTTGCATATACTAGTGCTGTTATACATTTTATGAACTGCATTAATGGAGATGGTAGGCCACTCCTTTATAATGTAGAGGTGTGGATGTTAAGAAAATTAATGTGAGTGTTTAAGTATAGTAAGTAAATTGATTCTAGAATTGAATTATAGAATGGATGGTGCTATTGGCTTCAGAATGAAAAATTACTCGCTTAATCTTATAAATCGTACCACTTGTTAAAAAATATTAAATTTCCGAAATACTTGAACATTTTTACATTTTATCTGAAACTTTAATGTTTCTATGCACATTTAATCTTCATGGAAATTTTTATTTCTGCAATACCGAATTTTACCTTGCATGTATACATTTCCTGCTTCCACTTATTCTATAATTGTTTTCATAATTGCAAAAGTTTAATCAACTATTAAAGATACTTCCAAAAAGGACGTTCCCCTATGTTAAGACAATGTTTGTGTTCCCTAAGTTCCGTTACTCGAACTTCCGGGCATTGAGGAACCGAATAATAAATGGCACACTTTGATGAAACCAATCAGTCTCGCCTTTACCTTGCCGCTGGTGTTCGCTTCAGTTCACAATAAGGAGGTAACCCGCAGGTTCTCGATCCTCAGTGAGCATATTCATCGTTACAGGAAGACAAGACGGAGTGGCTCATAGAAGTCAAGGAACCGTGAGGAGCTAACCTACGAAGAGAATGGGAGGCCCTTCAAAGAATAGGCTATGGTTAGCCAAACGGTCGGGAGTAGACGGTCTCGAAATAATCTCTTTAAGAGCTACCACTATCCTGGAG
Organism: Dufourea novaeangliae; assembly: GCF_001272555.1. Lineage (NCBI taxonomy): Eukaryota > Metazoa > Arthropoda > Insecta > Hymenoptera > Halictidae > Dufourea > Dufourea novaeangliae. The sequence continues at coordinate 1,409,693 of NW_015373949.1, read as the reverse complement.
AGCTGAAACTCAAGTTACGTACTTAACCGTAGCTTTGTTCAATGAGCGGCCATTTTCCTATACACGATCGGGTTCCTGAGTTAATGATAAATGCTTCTCTGGATGACCAATACCGATGGAGATCGAATGTTTCCTTCTGCCTCGAGAAGGAAACACGGATTGATTACTCTTTATTGTAATTCATAATTTTGTCGATAGTATAACAATAAAATAAATTGAAATCTATCTATACGTAATGTATTACCAAACAGGAAGACAGTAGAATTCCAACTTGCAAATTTATTATAAAAAATTTTATCCGCTATATTATATTCTTCTGTTTTATTTTATTAATTCTTATGCTTGAAGAACATCACAAGATACCGTTTGCTTAATAGTAATTAATACAAGAGGAATAATTAAGTGTGGGCGAAATAAGAGAATTCAGATCTATGAGAAGAAGAACAGCCATTGGGAACAATAAAGTCATTTTTAATCTAATGTTAAGAAGATATCAAGCATGTTGGAACCAGTTTATAGTTTAACAAATCATCGTAGTTGGAAGCAAGATATGTTGAGTTTCCTTTATTCCTAGGTTCCACCGTGATTCTTCCTCTACACTCCCACTATGGATTATACATTTATCATATCATAAAATAAAACCACTCGTACATTTTAATAAAGCTTCAGTCACATCTTCATAAATAACACTTTATTTTAATGTCAATATTCTAACATTAACCTAAGATATGTGGAATTGCATAAACATTCACGAAAAGTAGAATGTTCCAAATTTCGTAAAAATATGTTGAAAGGAACCTGTTTTACCTAGAACCATATTTACAATTAAACTTAATACCAGCGTCCTTTCGTTTGGGATCACCCTGTACAGTGCATTAAGCGATTAATTCCAGATAAGCAGAAGTTAGAGCGCCACGCGTTAATTACAAGAGGAAAAATACATTCTTCTCCCCCCTCCCCCAGCGCAGCGACAGGTTAAAAATGTTGTACACGTGGCCTCTTATCGGCCTGCCGGCCATTTCGAGTTAATTGCGTGAAAAGTACACCCGGTACATTGTGCTCGGTGGCGGCCGACGAGACGCGGGCACAGCTCGGCGGCCAGCGTAATTTGGTGGATGATGGGCCTATTAAGGGGTACCTGAAACGTTGCGTCATTTCTCGACAATATATGGCTGCTTTTGTCCTCTCGCCTGACTGCCGTCATTCCGCGGTAAATATTAAAAGGATTAAGTAAATAATTATCGGGCGGACCTTCGCGCGATTCCCCGTGAAAGGGTTCCATTACGACGTGATCTCGGTAAATAGATGTTTCGCTCTCGACAACCGGGGTGGAGGGACCCCCGTTTGAAATTAATTAAACGAACAAAAAAAGAACTTGGCTGTTCGTTCGAAGATTGATTGCGCGTTCGCTTCTACGTTTGCCCCCATTGTTTGAGCAGGACAATGAAGAGCGAGGGGGAAAAAAAAACGAGGGACAGTTTATCTTTTAATCGTAACTTTTCCCGTAGGGCGGTTGCAATTCTATTAGATACTTCTGAGCAGTGAAAATGGCGCTTTATGACGACAGTCTGGAAACTTCGGTAGCGTCCGCGGACCGGTGCAACTCTATAAAGCCGGCTTTATGGGGACCCTCGCGCGACCTTTTCCTATTCGGTATGTTTCTTCTTTTAAGACAGTTCTTGCTCGGGTCTGAGATACTGTTTGTGGGTCACTGGAAAGAGAAGGTGTCAGATGAGAGTAGTTCATTAAATAATTCCGAAATCCAATTTGATGATGTCTTTCAATGTACACGATTTGTCCAAAAAGTTTTTGACTTGAAGGGAAAATAATAATTTTGCGTACGTTATTCACGGTTTTTAGCAGCAATTACTGAAAGTAGTTTCCTTCTGAAGTGGTATATTATTCGCGATAATTATACAAACACTGGAAATAACTGTAGTAATTCTTCTTCGAGATAGTGGAGAAGCCCTGTGAATGTGAAAATGATTTTAGATTAGCGCTTTTTGTCTTCATTTTTAATTTCAGTAACAATAATTTGCTGAATTGGACAAATGCGGTGAATAATCAAACTGTGGGATAGCATTTGAGACCAACATGTTGCGTAAAATCATGACTCGTGAACACAAAAAGTTTCGACCATTTCTTCGCGTTGTCCTTTCGAGCATCTTAAAGAAGAAGTATCTGAGTCATTTCTAGAGTTCCTATAATTATTTTGAACAGTATATTTGTTTAAAAGACAACAATTTTTAATATTTGATGATAAAAGGTATTACTTTACAGAGACTGCTGTTTTAATTTCACTTCGGAAAGTTTGGGAAAAACCATATGGACCGTAATTATAAGGAAATGTTATTTGAACCGTTCATTTGCGAAAATGATAAACTCCACAAAAATCATCATATAAATTAATGTTAAACATAAAAAGTTAAGCACTAATCATGCGCTTTAGCAATAAAATTTGAACAAATTCAAAGAGTTAATTGCTTTGACCTGTGAACGGCTCATTTATTGAATTAACAAGTAAATTTGTAGACTTATGTAACTCTAAAAAATGACAAAACTACGTGTTGAAAAGTAAAATCTGTAATCGATCTAAAGACCAATGATCGTTTATAAACTTCGGGAAATAAAACGGGTTAAGTTAATTCGTTGGTTTTCCTACAGGATATTCCTCGACCACATTATTCTACTTTTACTGCGATAACTAACCAAATCAGTTAATTTATAAATTAGCACCGCTTCCAAAAAGCTGTTTTCAGATCATACAGAAATAGCTTTATCCTTGGTCTATTGTTAAACTACTATCGAGTCCTTGCATAAAAAATGTTTCAGGCATCACAACGTTTCAATGACTCCAGCTCATCTTCGAATTCAAGTACCTAATCAAATTATCCACTTTAATCGACACACTTTTGCAACTGAGTTACAATCCTTAACTTTGCTGACACGATAACAATTTTAAGACGGCCAAAGTTGAAGACGAGCTAGAAGAGCGACATTCATTATGTATCCTCTTCCAGCAACGTCTACGCAAATTAAATCTGATTACCCTATGTACACGATAGATATTCAACTCCGTTCAGTACCTGTGCGAAAAAGCGTCCCATTGGTCAGGTAACAAGCCGTCCCCGGATACCTAACGTCAAAATTGAATTTTCCCCCTCTGAAGACAACAATAACTGCCAACGATAAAGGACTTTGATTTCCACAGGACGAACTGATCATGGGCCACGAGACTGCGTTCCCCCCATTCAATTTGACTTCGGAAGTTCCTGCCGTGGCCGTGGACGGTGCATCCCAGACGCTCCTTTTATTCGGTGAACTCTTCGAGAGCCCGTGTGTGCACTTTGGATAGGAAAACTAGGTGGCGTGGAATAGAAGATGGAAAGAGAGAGAGAGACAGAAAGAGAGGGAGAGAGAGAGAGAGTTCAAGTACTATGCCCGATGAGAAAAAGAGTAGCAAGAAGTAGGGAGGAGGTGGCCGTACGGTGCAGCGGAATGGGAGACAAACAGAGAGTGAAGGAAGAGGGTACGGTAAATAAGGGGTTGGGGGAATGAGAGGGACGGAGAGATGGTAGTCATTGAGACGGTGACGTAAGAACGCGAGGGGTAGCAAAAGGGTAGGGTATTCTTCCCGAGTGGCCGGTTAAACGACACTTCATACATGAGAGGTTATCGTGTCTGGTTCGCGTTGATATCAGGCTGTGTCACCAAGGCGTCCTTTTCTACGAAGGCTGACACCGCCGCCGCCTCCGGGGGGTGACTGTGTCATCGTAGTCGTCGCGTTCTCTCGCGTCTTTAGTCCCATCATGCCGGGTACATTACTCACATGCAAATACCGGGCAGTCTTCGTAGCTGGAAATTCTTGGTCTATACGCGCAGCGACGCCTCACGAAGGGCGCAGTTTCCTTCTTGTCACGCTATTTAACCTGTTTCTTACGCGCGCCAGCACGCGCGCCACGACTCTTGTCGAGTTTTTCAATCTGATGGAGAACTGGTGACGGGTAAACGTTTCGCTACGGGTTCGTGCGGTAGCGGTTAATAGAAATTGCTATGACGTGGTTGAAAGATAATATTGAAAGTTGTTCTTTTAGTGTTGATGCATTAGGTGTAAGTGTTGAGGTTTTGCGTGGAATTAAACGACGTGGTTGGTTGATCCATTTTGTAAGATTTAATCAGTTCGAGAATAAGAACTATTATACATGTATTATTATATAGAAACGGGTTATACTATACTAATACTAGAAATATAAAAACACACATTAAACTAAAAGAATTATTAAACAGTCTAACAGACAAATAAAATTTCTTTTTTAATTTTTACGTTTTTAGTCTTCGCCCTTTTTACGCAACAACGCAACACGTTAGAAGAAGGAACCACACACCCTCATAAAATTACTAACCCTTCTTTTCCTAACAGTAACAATAAGTAATTTACTGGTGATTTTTAATAAACTGGCGACATATTTTAACCCTGCTGTTCTCGTCGGGTCCATGTGACCCGTATTAAAAATTATATTTCAGTTGGTATGTTTTTAAATATTTGTTTTTATTATCCAACGCTCTTTGTGTATTTCTCAGTTCTTAGGAACAAATCATTTTTAAATTTTGAAACAATTTTATTCGAAGGGATGCATACATGAAGAACATGTGAAGAGAACAGCAGGGTTAAATGCGAATTAATATTCTGATTTTTTTCTCTTTAAAAACTACTCGAACAGCATTAGCTTTTGATTTCCTGGAAAATATAGAGAATGAGTCAATAAGAACTGTTATTTAAAATATCTCGTTACCTATTGCTTGTATAAAAAACATTTTAACCGAATTATGTTTCAGTTTAAGTTTTACACTTAAAGGGACATTGTTTAATGCAGTTTACTTTCTTATATTTTATATTTTGTGAGACATCAAGATAATCTTGAGTTCTCTCAGGAGCATTGATTTTTTTTTAAGTTGTATTGTAGCCAATAAAAATACAAATTCAATAACCTATAATGAGGTGACCTTGAATTGATCTTGAAACTCAAAATCAGACCAAATGTTTACACGTACTTTGCACATGAATGGATTTACTCACTACATGTTAATTTCCAGAGAAACTTTTCAACAAGTGATACAATTGCACTCCATAGTTTGTCCGACTTTGAGGTTCAAGGTTAACTCACGGTCATCTCATAATAGGTCGTTGAATTTGTCTTTCTATGTATCGGCTAGAATGCAGACGAAAAAATTTATTGACCGTGTAAAAACTTCATTTAGTTAACAGTTCTTATTAAGTTGCTTTGGATACAAGTTCTTATTGATACATCTTATATAATGAGTTTACAAAATGAGAGTACATTACTTGTAGTTGCACAAGACAACAAATTAAGCTTTCTAGTTAAGTTATCAAGATCATTTTCATACGAGTTACATCAAAACAACTGAACTCACTTGTTGCTGACGGATCTTTATACAATGTCTTTTCGAGTTTCTTCATTTCGAACTACATCTTAACAAGGCATATAAAAACTCAACTATTCCATTCACACTTTGACTAAAATATGTCCAATTGCTTCCGAATGAAAATATCGATTAAATGTTCGTAAGCATTAGCTCGTCTCACTTCATCATTACGGTCTCCTCTCCGCGAACAATAACCGGGAGTCGCGCCAGATACGTTTCACAAACTACGACGGGAATGAAGTTAACTCCTTACCCGGTAAACTCCTTGTAAACAGGACAAGAGAAACGCTGTCGTGACACCAGGGCTGTAACGCAACACCGACAGAACTCAATTTCGCCCGCGTATAGTCCATTCCGGAAATGAGGGCAAACAAGTCCCAGCGACACACACACACACACATACACAAAAAAAAAGCGGGGGAACTTGTAAACCAATTTGAAATTCCTCTTTATAAGAGAAAAGTTCCATTTTCTCCGAGAATCTATTGTTCCCACGAGTTACGATCGCAACCGGGAGCGGGGATGGTAGGTACACGAGCCCAGAAACCCCATCAGGAAATTCTCTCTGCCGGGATTCAATATATCGTATAACCGTCCCCGTCATATCCGATTCTCTTTCAGCCGCGGCTGCCTCGCAAGTGCCTGGTAGCCAGGTGGGAGAGAACGAGCCCCTCTAAATCGAAAAGAAGAGAGGAAAGGATGGAAAGTCCTACCCTCGAACCGTGGGAGGTGAGAGACGGTTCAGCCATGTCGCTTTCAACGGCTGCCACATTAGGAAATGCTGGTCGTGATGCGAGTCACGTTGCCGCGCGTGGGTGTGCAATTCGTCGTTTAGCTCTCGTCGACGCCTGGCCCTGTCACTGTGCGTTACCTACAGTACGCGTTCGAACATCGAAAGGAAATGCGTAGAACGACTTGGCAGGGACACACACACGGGAACCGTGGAAAGTCAATAAGGAAAACATCTCGAGAAAGAAGGTGGAGAATCGATGGAATAGGAGAAATAGGCAAAATAACGGGGTGCACATCGAGAAGGGGGCGAATGCAAGAGGCAGGAAAAAAGGAGACGAAGGGCCCTGAGGGACACCTCTCGCACGGCCCTGCTCTACGCCACGGAGAGAGATATCTCTGTATTCCCGGCAGGAGTCCGAACACTCGATAGTGTGCTTCAGAAAAATTCGTGACGAAACTGCTAAACCTGGTCCGCGCGGCGCACAATTTACGTTATTAAATCGGCGGAACGGCTCGAAGTACCGGACGAGTGCCGCCTATATTCGACGCTATTCCGCGTTTAAGTTCTCTCCTTTTGGCCCACCTCCTCTTGCTCCTTTGCCACTCCCTCTCCCTCCACTCACTTACGCTTCAACGCTTTCTTCCTCATCGTACATCGCCAGGTTCCCTGGACCAACCGACCAGCCACCCCCGACGGACCCTACCCTCCCCCTTACCCCAACCACTCGATTTACGGATTTTCACGTAGCTCGATAAGATTCTTCGGAGGTCCGACCTGATCATAAGGCGACCTGGATTTCCGTGGAGTGTCGGGGCTTGTATATATTCTTTGGTGATCACGTTCACATGGCGGGAAGAATTCGAAATGATACCACCCCTCTTCCGCTCTCGGACAACGACGGTCATTTCGTAGGGCGATGTGGCCCGTCACCGATCGTGATTTACACGGTCGAGAGATTTTTATCGCGCGGAACGAATATCGTTTTAATGGCATCGCGACTGCGATACAGGTCTCTGGGGCGTTGAAGAAAATGTCGTGACGAACGTTGAATATGTGGGTAATGATGCTGGTGAGTTATGCAGGGTGATACAAAAAAAAAGGATTCATAGCTTCTAGGGTAGATAGTACTCGTCGAATGATAAAAAAAAAGGCTTAATAAAACATGGGTCGAAAAATTAATATTTTCAAGTTTATAAATAATTTTTTGTTTCGATTAAAGCGAGTGACTTTCTTGCTTCGGGAACTATCGTGTCGTATGGAAACAATTGATTGCCTTATTAGTATTTCTTTTTCTGGTTACAGAAGGTTCTCTACCATTTTTTTAGAACTCCTACAATTTTCTTTACTGTTCTTATGCGATACCTACCGATAGCTCCCGAAGCGAGTAAATCACTCGCTGTAATCGAAACAAAAAAATTGTTTATAACTTTCAAAGTATTAATTTTCCGACCCATGCCCAATGGGAAATTTTTGCATCATTTGACGAGTACTATCTACCCTAGAAGTTATGAACCGTTCTCTTGTATCAACCTGTAGTAGTGTCGTATTCTTTTGAGACGCGCTGGATCGATTATATGTATATTTTTATCTTAAACAAAGTACAAGAAGCAATGAAATAATAATGATGAATTTCATAATTTGGTAGGAAATTCTACGAAAAAAATCACGCAGCGACCCGAGAATCCGTACATAAAAATTCTTCGGGGACAGCATGTATGCAGCCCTCCGGTTGCATTACAGCCGCGGGACATAAAGTTTGACGACGACGCCGTAAATCGGCCCAAAAAGCGGTCGATGAAATCGATCGAGATGTCGCGAGAGCGAGACATGGTGCTCAGAGGAACGAGGAAAGTGCGCACACCAACACGAGCCCAGGCGTTTCTTTGCTCCGCTATGTACTACCGCGCCCTTACCGCCTTCCTCCTCTGGCTCTCTGTTCCTTATTGTCAGTGCAAAGGGCGATTTCTCTTCGAAACGACGTTACCCCTACCCCTCTCCGCGCCTGGAGAATTTAAAACGAAGTCACGATTCCGTATATAGGACGCCAGCTATCTACTCGCGCGAAATACTTCGAGATAAAGGCGTGTACAGACCGGCTCGTGCTGATATATACACCGCCGGGGAGGTTTTTCTGAGCCGAATAATGCCTCGGGAAGGGCAACAGGGGAAGAAAATATCACCGGTACTAAACCCGCGTTAGCCGACCTTATTTGTTTTATCCTGATCTCGCAGTGTCCCTTATCTTTGTCTTTCCTGCATTTATATCAAACTCGACTTTATTCATTTCAAACATTTGATTCGGTGAGAACTCGAATGGTATCAGTGGTTCACGAGCCTGAATGGATCTAAACTTTTTTTGGGTATACATTACTGTTTATTAGTATCAGAACGTCTGGCTTGTATGAAGAAAATTCAACATTTCGTAAAAGTTATGTGTTTTAGACAACGTTTATTATTTTACAGTAGCATAATCGTCGTTCATTGAGTTTTAATATCCCCTAAACAATTTTTCTTTCAGTCTTTCAGCAATTTCGAAATACTTCGTAAGATTAACTGCATATTCGATACGTATCTTAATACTTATGAACGGGAGTGTACGTTGAACAGCAGATGCAGCTGAATCGAAATTTTACATTAATAAACTGTTCAAATGTTAAGGTTTAACGTTTAAAAAAAGATGTATTTTAAAAATTTAATACAGGTGACATTGTCATTATATTGGAATTGTGTTCGTCTGATCATGGGCGGGACTATTTCACTTGCGAGATAGAGACTGGCATTCTGTCTGATTACAAACGTTTCTCACTCTACATGTCCGATTACAGAGGACATGTCTTTCAGTCATTTGATTAGGGATGGTATTTATTCTACTTAAGAAGTCGTAAATGGAAATTGTGTTATTTGTTTGATCAGAAACAACTTTTATATTACACTTATTTTAGCAAGATCAGAGATATAATAGTTTGTACTGTATCCTTCTAGCCGAATTCAGTATTTGTTCTACTTTACTGAACAAGAACGGAGTCTGTACCGAACGACTGGGAAGTGGTTCTTCTTCTCCTTACTTGATAGGTAGGAGTATCCATTCCGCTTGTCTGTCCGTTAACAGTGCCTATTCTACTAGTCTGACTAGAACGTTGTTCATTCCACTTGTCTGGCGAAGGACATTTCCTATTCCGCTTGTCTGAATACAGACGATTTCTACTCTAGTTATCTAATTGTAAGTGATATCTATTCCTCCCTTCTGTGATGCAACGATCCATAAAGGACACAGGAAAAATACACAAAATTATGGATAAATTAATCCATTACATTACATATCTACATGCACTGTTCCTTCAGCATTCAATTTCTGAAATTTAAACACAATACCAATCTTAGTACTGCAACGTTTTATTTTATTGAAGCTCTTGATACTAGTTTCGTATTATTTAATCACCCCAAATTCAAAAGGGTAATACTAAAAATACTTGTAATGTACTAACTCATTTTACAAGACAGTTACAAAATGGTATCAATTGTGACGATAAAATCTATCGTTTTTAATTCATTAACCCTCCGTGGATTGGGCCAGAGTGCGCGTCGCAACTTGCAACTGCTTGTCGCAAGAACGATACGCATACAGTGATGGAATTGTCCGTGTAATTCGAGAAATGACGACGTGTGACATTGCATGAAAACGGCCGGGCTAAGACGCCGCAGGAACTTCGGCTCACTCTATTTCCTTTTTTACTCGCTGTCCTTCCTTCTAGTCGACAAAGCTTCAACAGTGTCGGTAAGGGCTTCGAACTCGAGCCACCGTGAGTTTGTGTTAGTAACCTATCGACGTGAGTCAAAAATGATCCGGTCTCGGACACCCCGCGAGTCCAGTACTCGGAGTGTTAATTGTAATAACTGCCTGTAATGTTGTTACACATTGTTATACATCTATATGTTTTGAATTTAAGCAAATTGCACACTAAAATTAATTCATGACAACTTCCCATCAAAAATCTATACAAAAGCCATGCGTATATGAAAATAAATTAATTTTTTCTAGTATATATTTCTATAGGGTGCCTGTTAAAGTTATGTACAAGCGGGCCTAAGGTAATCCGTCATAAAAAAGAAGGAAGAAAAAAATATACAATCACATTCTTTCGGTTAAGGCTGTGTTTTCGAGAAAATCGAATATGAAAGTTAATCTGAAACGCGTGTATTCGCTATGGTAGTAAATAGAAACGGAATGCAATAATCAGACGAGCTAGCCAAGTCCTATTCAATTGCACGCGCATCCAACAGATATTTAAAGATGTCTTTCTCGAAAACTAAGCCTAAAGCGAACAAATGTTATTCTACATTTTTTTCTTATCTTTGTATGAGTAACTACCTCATGCCCGATTGTACATAAATTTCGGAGGCACCCTGCATAATACACGTCTAGAATTATTCTAATCTAGGGAATCATTCAAAACATTGAGCCCGCAATAATATACAGGGTGTAACAAAAATGTTGGAGGACCCGGAAATGGGAGACTCGTGATGTGATTTGAAACAAGTATTTCCTTAGCAAGAACGTTATCTGAGGCTTTGTTAACGAAATATTAACGAAAAACCTTGACTAATCAGAGCGCGAGTCTGCCGGCCCAGTTCCCGCGGTAACGTTGCTTACGCGCTGCGATTGGTAGCTGACGTTACCACGGAAATTCGGCCGGCAGACTCGCGCTTTAATTGTTCGGGGTTTTTTGTTAATATTTCGTTAGCAAAGATTTGGATAACATTTTTGCTAAGGAAAAACTTGTTTCAAATCATTCACGAGTCCCCCGTTTCCAGGTCCTCCAACATTCTTGTTACACCCTGTATATCTCGCGATGACCATACGGCAAGATCAAACAAAACCCGCGATAAGTTGCAAGAAATAATGCCATCAACATGATCCTTGTCGTTCTCTTTGCAATCAAGGAGATTCATCGAAGATTTTTCCCATCAGAGGGCGGCGTCGTTTCGCACAGACGCGCCAGCAAGTACCATTTCGTTCTCACACTTCTTGGTGCAGCCTTACCATTTCAGAGCGAACGTCGGGATTGGTTAATTTAATTTCCGACCGGGTTGAAAGGTGGCGGAGGGTAATACGATTAAAAGAAATAGCTGGACGGTTGCCGTGAACGGAGTGCAGTGTGATTCCAGGTAAGTGGTATCTGGTGATAGGGCGCCGCCGCGGACGGACCTTCGTTTCCCTCGTCGCTGTACGAGGGTTCGCGCAACCTGCTGTCCACGTGGCATCGTTTCTCATCCAGCTCACCCCTAGCATCACACGATGGTGGACGATTTACGTAACACGAGGTTTCTGATGCGAAACAACGCGGGGGAACGAACGCGTCACGGAGTCTTTTTATACGCGAGTCTTAGCGAGAAAATTGCTTCGCTTGCAGTGCACAGAGTTTACGAGCGTTCGAACGTTATTAATGGGAATTCATGGTAGGTTTACGGTGGAATGTGGAACAGGTGGTAAAATGTACATGGCTGAAAGTATAGGATCAGATTTCACAATTTACGAAACAATGGAATATTAATAGGTGAACTAGGAAATGTTTCACCGTGTTTTGGCAAGTCTAGTATTTAGGAATTTGATGGTAAGATTAATGAATAAAATGCTTGGGATATTAAACGCTTATTCTATTCCAATAATATCTGTTCACATTGTCCAGTTCAAATGTCCACCATTTTAAGAAATGAAAAATGCTTGAAAATTTTTTAAATCTACATCCTGTTACTAGTTTATTACAGAAAATGGTGGATTACTTATTGGTGTATTCTAAACGTCACGATGATTTAATGAAACTGATGGACTCAGTATGTGAGTTACTTAATAATACTTGTATACGTTCTGTTACAGATACTGGCGCACTTGCTGAATATTTAGCCGATACTGGTGCTCCTCGCATAATGCCAGTGTTTACACTTTATATTAAAATAAAGGAACCTGAAATTGTTCTTACATTATAATTTTCATTAGAAAGAAAAGCTTTCTGTTGACTTGACATCACAGAGCGTTCAACTTTTCTTCTCCCACAAATGGTTATTTAATGAAAGAAAAAGTTGAATGGGTTGACATTAAATACCTTCTTCAATTAGTACAAGGCATATATGTGGAATATTATACATTTTTCGAGTATCATTCCGTAATACTTCTATACGTGGTGCGTTCAAGAGAACCTGTTAAAAAATAAAAAAGCATACAGACCCACTTGGGTAAAAAACTATCAAGAAAAAGATGAAATTATAGGAAAATGGGCAATATGAGACCATATAAATTTTCTGTCTATCACTTTGCAATGATTAACCGTGTCAGAGATGTAGACCCATGCCAGTTGCGTAACTAACTGACCACGCTATAATTTTGATTGTAATCACTACTGGTATATCACTTTCGTTAAATATTTCTAAAATAATACTTTTGTTTTCCATTAATGGAGGGACGTAGTCTCATAACCATACCCGGTAGCGTACACGAAGTAATAGCGTCACACGGAATACGTTTTATGGAATACCTTCACGCAAGCCCATATTTCCAACAAAGTTCCCATCAACGAAAACGTTGCACGATGTCGGACGAAATATTTTTTTTAAAGTTCAATGCGCGAAATGACCCGATTTCTGTTTACTCCGATGTTTTCCCTGGACAGAAAACGGTATGCCCGCGAAATTTGTAGGATCTTCAGCGCGCGCGCTCACCCCCTCTCTCTTTGTCTCTCTCTCCTTCCCTCCCTTTACCTCGACGCTGGTGAAAATATTTGCGGAAACTTTTTCGAACCCGAAATTTGATTCCTCTATTTGGACCGAGGTGGGAATATAAACGGCTTGGGTATTGTTAGCTTTGTTCGAATTCCCTGGGGTACAAGCTGGAATTAAATCATTTAAATTAACTCCAGCTGGTGGTATGGGTTCGCGATGAGGCAGACGAAAATGAAAAATCAACAAGAGCCATCAACTTTGAAACGCTTTAATGAAAATACCTGGTTTATCGCTAAAGCTTCATAAATGGAGTTAAAATAACAGTGTGGTATAAGATATTGAAGGGTTTTATTACTAATTGTTCAGAATAATATCCTTCCAAAAGTTACACCGTTCATGATAACTATATATATTCTAGGAACACCTATGGCCTTTCTTCAATCGAAAGGTTTTCAAAATGCAAACTACATATGTCAGGCTATTCGTTCTTTGATTATCTTCCTGTTCCATCTTCTTCGGAGAAATGATAACGGCCTAAGTCATAAAAATCGAAATAAAGCGATTACAGCGGATAATCAAGGTGTAGGACGTTATTTGAAGCCAAAAGATTGGGCAAAGTAATGACTCGTGAAAACAAATATTTCGACCATTATTACTTCCGTTATCTCGATGAAGTATCATAAATACAGTAAAGACTCCATGAGAGTTTGAAACATGGGACTGCATCAAAACTTTTATGGTGCATCGCGAATCGTTTCAACGCTGCAGAAATCTATTTTTCGCCCGAGCCTCTGCAACAAAAGCGGAGAGGGGGGGGCAATAACTTATGCGCTTGGCAGGGGATGAAGTAGAAACTCTCAGGAGGAACTTCCTATCCAACTCCCATGGAGTCTTTACTGTATTTCGAAAATTGGAGTAATCATTGTATACAATATACGTAATAATTCATAGTAAAAATGATCAATATCCCTAAGAAAGTAGACGTTCTAATATTAAGTCAGAAACTTCTGGCACATACTGTATGCAAGTTGTCACAAAAGTGTCGTAGGTCTCTGAAATGGGTCACTTGTGAGATGATTTGGAACAAGTTTTTCATTAACAAACATGTTATCGGAGGCTTCGATAACAAACTATTAACGAAAAATCCCGACCAATCGAAGCTCAGCTGGTAAAGTGACGCTGTCATTGGTCGGGGTTTTTCGTTAATCTTTCGTTAACAAAGCCTTGGATAACATTTCTACTAATGAAAACTCGATCGAAATCATCCCGCGAGTAACCCATTTCAGAGACTTACAACACTTTTGTTACACCCTATATAAGGCTGTGGCTTATCAGTGGTTCAAGCTACGAGAGATTGAGTCTTTATAAGAAAAAATGGGTGGCACATCAAGAATAAAATCGTTCCATCTAACGCTTCATTTTTGAGAACTCATTTTGAAAATTGATTTGTGTCCGTCGTGTTGAAAATCTATCAATGTCCGTCGTTTTAAAATAACACATTAGCCCAATTAATAAACATTCGACGCCATTCTCCTTGAATAAAATTTTTTATTCTTGCAAATCTTATTCCGGACTTTCGATTTATTTTTTCAGGAGGAATCACGCTCGACTCGGTTGGAGTACCAATAACGGAGCAACCTTGTATATTCGTAGTGGAACGAACGATATCATCGTTCAGCCGGTGAGTTTAATAACGCAACACATGGCCGGCCATACAAAACGAACGGAACCGGCCTTCTTACTTCCGATTCATGCCAAATATCGCTCAGAACCGGGGATATTTTTCTCCGGGCGACTCTTCCAAGGGACTGTGGACCAGGATGCGCTCGACGGTTTTCATCTTGGATCCTGAATCGTTTTCCAATACGTACATCAATACCCCTGTACGTGTACCAGCCGCCGATTTCACATTCCCGCCCATTTTATTCCAAATATCTCGGCAAGACGGCATTAAATCGAACTAAAAAAGGGACGCGGAATCGTGGGAGCGAAGGGGAGAAAAACGCCGGAAACGGCTGAAAATCGAATAAAAGAAGACAGAGATGATCTTCGTTTGCCACACAGTCTAAAAACCTGATGCCTTAATGTTCTTTCCTTTTTGGTTAGAACCGAGCCTTGAGTCTGGTTTGTAAATTCAATGTTAATTTTATAAAACGATTCTGTTCCACACATAATCAGATAAAATTAATATACAGAGTCCTCTCGATTATTGTCCCTAACTCGGGTTCGCGAGGGGACGATAATCATGGACTACGCGAAACGCTTCTGACCCCCGTGAATTCGTTTTTTGCTCGAAGCTCGAGGTACGGCAACTCGCCTTTGTAGTATTCCGAACGTAGAAAATTATTCATATTAGTTCATTATCGATTCTGATAAATCATAAGTAAATATGACCCCAATTACGTCGTGTTTGGTATCATTTGAATCACAAAAATCTCAGCAACTTATTTATAAAAGTTTCATTAATAAAGAATTAAAAATAAAAAAGTTTAATCGTTGCATTAATATTGTCTCACCGACACCCGGAAATGTAACCTTTTTGTGGGCTCCCAACGTTCAGTCGTCGGCTCGTGAACGGGAAGCCGTCACGGCGCGCTGCGGCAACAAAGTATGCCCCCCCTCAGTGGTAGGGATGACGCCTAGACAATAATCGCACATCCACAAAGAGCCAATAATCGCGAAGACTCTGTGTATGAGAAACCCACAACACAATGTAAAGCTTTCGGTTCTTTTTAAAGTGCTGAAGAAGAAATATCGAAAATCTTTGTTAAACGAAAACGGACATGGAAATGAAAACACGAATTTTCATAGACTTTATATTCCTCTATAAAATAAAGAATTTATATATATATTGATCCTATTTCTTAATTCATACAGCTTCAAAGCACATATCCTTCCTTCTTTCCCATTTCCTACTGTACAAATCTAGTAAAATATGTGTGTATGTGCCTCATAAAATCTTTCGATTCCTTACAAAAACTTAATGATATATGTATAGAACATGAAGTTTCCTCGTGTTTGTGTATGACACGAATGTTTGAAATACACCTTCAAGGATCAGGAAATAAATGTTTCCTCGAATACTAGTTCCTTACATCACACGCAGTCGCAAAAATCGACCGAAAAACGTGGTCGAACATTTCTCCGGCGATCTGAGCCATAAAAAACCGTGCTTTCTGGAACGTTTAGAGGTGAAATATCTGGACGACATGTTGAGCTCGCATATGGATGCGTTCACATATAGCCCTGGTAATCCAGAAAATTAAGAGATGGGTCCCGCTGACCGGGTGAAAATGAATGACCCTTTCCGTCGCTGTTCCGGAGGTACGACTCTGGAATTCAATTATCTTTCTCTTCGATTGTCCTAATTAAATGCTCAATCCCATCACGGTGACGCGTTCAGCGTTCTGTCGCCCGTACAATGTAAATCCAGGCAGAGTTTCGCGTCCACTGCGCGCGTGATGATTGGCAGAGAAATTGGCAGGGATGAAAATTCATCTATTTTTTGGACGAATTCGTCGTGAAAATCGATATCCAGAATTTCTTTACGAGTTGTTCTTTATCTAGTAATTTGTAAGCGATTCATATTATGCGTTAATTGGAAAAGAAAGGAACGTCCGAGAAAAATATTTAATTACAGAGATGATATAGTCAGTGGTTTTTTTCCGAATCGTGAAACATTTGAAGGAAGTTTTCAATTTTAATTTTTCAAGAGTAATCATCCCTCTTGTGAAGTCTTTTGAAGTCTGGTTTGCTGTTTTCTCATAGCTTTCAAAAGAATTGCAACCGTTTTAAGTGGGACATTTTCATTTGTAATTCTCGAGTAGTATTTTAACTGTTTGAACTCGTTAGAAGGTTTCAGAAGCTTAAATTCTCCAAAAATAATATTATCACTTCGTCATTAAAGAACTATTTACCGAAAAGTATCTGAGCCAGATATTTTTGAAAATAGAAAGAAATGCGTTTGAGGCACCAACGAAGTCGAAGGTACAACACGTGTGTTGATTTACATTAATTTTTTACTGCAATTCCGTAATACATACTAACCTGTTTTTACTTTAAATATAATAACTATAGATTTCATACACAACATGTAGAATAAGTAACATTTAATTTTAATTACAAAATCGTCAACTTCAATGTACAGAGGGATATTTTTTCCGTAGGAATACCAACGGGATACACGACATAGCAATTTAGTATATAACATATGTCTGTGTTTCTTCCCCATCTGTACACGTCAATGTCCCCCAGTCAAAAACAACGACTATGTTGAACTGTGTCTTCACGAATGATCAAAAACATCATCGTCAATACACCGAGAACGACGTGGAAATGGGATCCAAAAATAATGTCGGACGGGGGCGGTAACGATACCCGACAAAACTTTCCCCGAGGCGAATTGAATTCGCAATTCGGCTTGGAACGGTTCGAGAATGTAACACAAAACCGTGAACGAAATCATGCGCGACGAGAGAGTGTTCGGTCGGGCGCGGCGCTTCGTTGTTCCTTGGGGATTTTTACACCGCGTCCTGCCCGCGACACGTACCCGTAATATTGCCCGAAATTTTTGGAGCACGGAGATATATATATATATATATATATATACATATATGCATACATACATATAGGAGAGCACGATGGCGTGGATATTGATCGATCGTCACTGTTCACTAACACCGATCTCTTGGTACGGTATGTATAGGTACAAAAGGAAACCGTTCGGACACGCGCGTTAACCTGATTGCAAGCACCGATTTCGATTAGGTCTGTCGTGTCGTTAGCTTTAGGATCACCACTGGAACGTCTTTGATATATCAAAGACCTGCAATGGAATCGAAGGACGCAGAAGAAAGACGGAATAACGACACGGGATCCGGTACGCGGATGATCGCGGTGTTCTTGGACGATCGGTTTTATTCGCGAGGAGTATGCATCGACCATTGGAAGCCGACGTAATAGGAGAATTACGAGCGTTTTGACCTATAACAGAAATTCCATTATACACGGTTCTGAAGAATCGCGCACGAAAGTTGATGGGCACGTATGGAGAGCCACTAAAGTGGAGTCGATCAAAGATTACACGTTAGTACTGCCCTCCTTAGCTCAATTGTTCTCACATTTTCAAATATCCGGCAAATAAATGAGATTCTTATCATTTCTGTTGCGGCGTCCTTGTTTCTCATCATAGGATATTTTAATGTATGAAACGGATTAAATCATAATTATTTTATTTTCTTTACACACAGCTTCAGAATGAATAACTGAGACATAAACTAGTCTTTTAAGGGTCGATTTAGAAAACCGTTTTCATCAGGATACGTTGATAATGAAAACGTCCAAGATATATCATGGACGACCTATGGCTCACAGTGTCCAAAACCTTTTAACATTCAACAGATAGATCCACTACACAATCCATATTTTGTATGCACCGACCAAATACTTATACCGATCACCACTCCATTGCACTCACCGAGTAAACTTCAAAAAAGGAAGAGAACAGTTTCTTTGATCATTGACCGGAAATCGAAAAGGAACGCACACAAAAAGGGACAGAAAGTTCCTCCTGTTTGCAACGGAGCGTTGTTTAATTATGCGAGTAAGGGATGGGTTGGGGTACATTCTAGGCCGTTAATTTCAGCTCGTTTCCCGTGGCCACCGGGGTTCGCGATTCGACGAGCAATTCCGAATGCAAGATTACAGCTGTCGAACCTGGAACGAGCGTTGCAAGTTGCATGCGCGAAGATTGCCAGCGGATTTAATGCTCGTCGTCCGTCCGGCCCGATGGGATATTCCATCGTGGCCAGCGTAGTCCCCCTCTTATGGGTTTCGTTTTGTTTAATAGCCGACGAGAGCGACCATAATCCGTAATGATAAATAATTTCTGCGCCCAGCGAAATCCTTTCCAGCTTATTCACCGTGTACACGGCGGGCCGATTATCATCTCCCTTCTGGCCTCATCCTCCCTGGTTAATATGTGTTTTCCCTATGCGTCGACGATTCGCGCGCGGGCGCTCGACTGTGATTTCGGCATTAGTTATTTCATTCTCTTCGATAATTCCCTGAGAGTGCCGGTATAATGTGTTTCGAAACATGCGATGGGATTTGTCGATACTTTTCCTGGTCCGAATCATATGTATTATCATGAGAAGAGATGAAATATGCGATCAAGAATTAGTGTTAATTCGTGAATTGTGACTTTTTGTTAGAGAAAATTACTCGAATTCTTGGAGTATGTTAATTATATTGAATTTGGAGATGGCAAATTGTACACTGAGATAATGATATAATAGTTAGGCAAAATGGAAATGGCGCTGCAAGGATCTTGTACTAATATGTGATCTTGCTCCGGGCATATAAAAATGAAGGAACTAGTGAATAATCCTGAAAAATTAGTTTGTGATTGAGGAAGGATTAGTGTATGATTGAGGAAACATTAGTTTGTGATTGGGGAAGGATTAGTTTACTTTATAACTGTATGTTTAATCATTATCTATTACAGAAGAGTCTTAGTGAGAAGGTCGAACAAAAGATTTACAAACCAGTAGAATTAAAATCGTTGAACTTTATTTTTGCCGAAATTTTTCCTTTCCTATTATTAGTTTCTTTTCTCCTCTCCTTTATTATCTACCCTTTCAATTATGTTTTCGTGAAATATTACTTCTTCCATTTACCCTGGAACTCATATAGTATATATGTATGTATATATGTATGTATACATATGTAACAAAATTGAATATTATTGCTAATATCTGTATTGAAACGATATAGAAGTTAGTATTTTATAATTAGCTCAATTTGAAATGACGTTTCGCGCCTGAAGCACATTTCACCTATAATTCCAGTCTTAAGTAACTCAGGCTTCTTCAGCAACTTCAAATTAACTTCAGACTCCTGATTTATGTATCGTACAGCAGAAGAAAGATTATGAACGAAATTTTCTACAGTTAATCAATACAACATTGACTATATTATTCATCGTTTTCAATGAAGCTTCCAAACTATATGTAGGTATTTCTATCCCAATGTGAAAGTTACATTGTGAGATGCTGTCACTTATGATTAGCGTTTACTTCTCTTACTGTCGACGATTGTATGTTTCTCTAATAGGGGAACAGAGTATTGCTGTTGTCGAGGCCAAGAGAATCACTCCTTGCCTTACCAATAATTACATTTCAACTCGCTTTCCTGCGTGTAGCTCAACAGCAGAACAAGAAGTTTAATTCATTGGTCGTATCTAATGCAAATGCATCGTATCGATTGTCAAGCATAAAGATTACTACTGCGATACTTTATGTAAATTGCAGCATCGGTAGCAGCTTTTATCATCATTTATACCTATCGCACATTAATATATGTAAAAATACGCCGCATGTCTATGTGTGTAGAGATGAAAAGTATCGATCGACTGGATTGTTAGACCGAGATTCAAGATCGACTAGCTCGTTCTCTGGGACGACGGTACTATTTAAGAGATATCTGGGTCGTCTTGAAATACTTTCTATCTACGTGTAATTTTCCAAATGACTACTATTGTAGATAGGAATCTATCAAATGGAGATTGAATAATTACTTCAGATAATGCAATAAATATTAAGAGTACGTACTCATTTCATTTAATATTTAATATTTAATCCGTTAGAGTGCTACTTTAGGATCGAATTTATATTATATTTCATTCTAGTCGATAACATGCTGGGAGATTTTCATTGTTTGATATTAATGCTTGATGTGATCCCAGTATGTAATAAAATATAAAAATAGAACCTATTACGTGGCGGTAGTGGTAATACCTTCATTTGAAAAAATTAATTACAAAGGCGTGGAAAGTGAAATTCCTAAAACTTCAAGTTCAAATTCAAATCTTAGTTCACCTTTAAAATTAAAAATTTAACTTTTTATACTTCAACAATGATTTTTCCTAATTATTTCCGCGTGCATTTTAAAAAAAAAATATTCTAGATGACGTTCGTATATCCGTTCGACCGTAGTGACGAATTTCGGGCCACGAAAATACAGTGAATAAACAGACACCAACCATCAACGCGTATTAATGATTCCGCATTTTCCGCTAGGGATTAGTCGGCAGTAATCCGTTATTTCGAGTCCGATCGAATCGAACATTGGATAGTAGCAACCTTCTACGTAAATGTACGCATTAAACTGTGCTTCGGATAACTTTACGTTATGTTTCATTTCGTACAGTGGGCAGAGAATTTATTTGCTTTTCCACGTGCATGAAAACATTTTACAAAGTTACCCACGAATCTTTTCCACCTTCTTCGTTAGTTAAAATTTTATATTTTAATTCCATTAAAATCTTAAATTTATTAAAACTTTTAAATACAGCCATGAGTGATGATTTGTTTTTATCTTCCAATTATCACAATCATGAGAAAAGACAGAAATGTGAATCCTTCGTCTGTTATTTTCAGTATTTACAGCCCAATTTATCGACAAATTAAGGTAAAACAGAAATTAATAGAGGAACTGCAATTTGTCACTTCTCGAGAACAATAATTTGTCACGAGTCACTAATTTTCGCGCTCGCAATATTACATTTACATTATCTTGTATAAGTCTATTTCTAATTTAGATTAAGAACTTTTTCTAATTTAGAAAAAGAAACCTTGAGCTATACTCCAACAAATCCAGTCGCTCGTACCGCAGATTTATCGCGACCACGATACCGTTCCGTAATTCAACCAGTCCTAATGAATTTTCAACCTCTGTTCAGGATTTCCAGACTAGAACCCAACTGTCCTTATTTCGGTCCTATTACTCAATCGTATGCAGTAAAACATACACACTTAATCTTGAACGTTGTTTAATACTTACAGAGACAGTCAATTTCCTTTAATAAGTAATCTTGCGTAATATTCGAATCTAACCGTTATCTTTTTTCGTGAGTTTAAAGTCGCACCAACTTCTTAATTATCAGCACTCACAGTCGGTGGTTAGTTTATGTTACAATAGAGGTTGATTCTACGGATAAGTTCGATTGCTTTTTTATAATTCTCTTCCGTTTTAAAAATTTCTTTAATTTTGTTGGGTACTTGAAGGCGGCTTCTGATATCTTCTGTCCTCCCACAATCAAATAGAATGTGTTTCATCTTTGTTAACATGATTCACAATGTGTTGGGGTTGTTTTATTTAGGATGTAGTTATGCGTGATCTTTGTATGCCCAATTATTAGTCCATTAATTATTATTTTTTCTTTTCTGTTGAATATGGTAGTACCGTGATTTGTATAAAAGTCGTCGATGAGATCTCATAATTTAGAGAATACAGTAAATCCTCGATGACTGCCCGAAGGCTCCTCGGAACTGACAAGGAGAGTTCTCCAGGTGTAACGCTAACTTTGTAATGAGGTTTAGTACAGTGATAGAGCTTAGAATTCTGAAACCAATGATATTTGTTTTAGCCGCATATGGCCATTAGTTTATAAATCATATTAAATGTTCAGTGCCGAAGAACCATGGAACACTCATCGATGATTTACTGTATAATCTTTTTCCACTTTTTATTTCATTTCTGTTTGAGGCAACTATTTAGGGAGTTTAGAAAGTCATTGTGCTCTGTTGGAGTGATTTCGATAAGTTGTGAAAATAGTGCTTCTTTGGCAGCATTTTTCACTCTTCCATCATCTGATATTCCTTAATGGGAAGGTATCCATACAATGGACACATATGTTCCTTTGTTTAGTAAATCATCATATACCTCTTGTATGTTTCTCCACACTTTATTATTCCAAGAATTACTTTTTTTCTGTCTTCTCTGTTAAAACCACAACCCGGGAGTGTTAAGTAAAATCCTAGGTACTCCAGAATAGATTCCGTTAATATTTCCTAATAACCGCTTTTCATTCAATTTCCCTGAACATTTTTGCTCCCCCAAATCATCAGTATTTCATCATCCTCGTGCCGGGCACGGGAAACCAAATTCAGAAATGCATTTTGCTCGCTCAATATCCAGGCGAGATCGAAAACGTGGCTTGTCGACAAACAAAACGATCAAGGAGCGCGCCGCGTGTATCGGAGAGTTGGGAAAATTTGTTTTGCGAATCTTCCAAAGCGAAATGAACACCAGCCATGACCTTCCTATACACGGGTACCAAAGTATATTGAAGTGCACAGTTTTTTCTAGTATGTTTTTTCCTCCTAGCCGACAGCCTTCTCGCGCTGATTGATTGTGACGAATAGCCGCCAGTGTTGCGAGGGCGTTCTCCTGCGCTGTATATGGCACTGTGTGTGTCCACGCATTTCGAACACACTCAGAACGAGCACCAATTTAATCAGTCGTATATGCCACTGCCTTGTCATGGCTCGTCCACTCATACCTGGAGCGTGCAGGTTGCGTTTACAGGGCCGTGTCCGCGTTCGGTGTATTCTACGATAATTCATTTCGCGAGTTAGCCATTCTTTCTCCATTCTTTGTTTTTTCACTTCCGTCCAACGGTAAAATATTCCTTTGCCGGCCGTGAAAACGTTCGTGGCCAACATCACGATACGTTATCCCTTGAAAAACACACTGCTGATCGAGATGGAATCGGTCCCGCCTCTTTTGAAATGTTGATAACCGTTGGTGGAACTTGAAAGAAGGAGTATACTTGCGTTGATTGGATAGATTAATGCTTGATGCTCTCTGGTACGTCACAAATGCGGCAATTCGCAGGGATGGACAGTGGTCCAGAATTAAAATTTATCAACTCGAATGGTCAGATACAAATTTCTTTTCTCTATCACAAAACCCAAATCATCTTATTATTTACTGTGTATCTGTGTATTGTAATTCTCCTCAGGCCCTTTTGTATCACCAATCTCAGTCAAAAATAGAACAATGTTCCCTACAAATTCAGACTTTTATGAAGTTGAAAATTTTACCTGCTTCTATTTCAACAATGTTTATAATTTTCAAGACTGTTGATACCTCAAGATAATGTGATTGTGGACCACTGTGGGACCTAGAAATACGCACAATTAACAAAGAAATACAGCGATACAGCACTAATTACGAAGACTCGGGGCTCACCCTAAGGAGATTGCGTCGAACCTACTGGACACAAGTTTAATGGTTAGAATACTAAAGAGACTTAAGCCACCAGACGTACAGAAACGGTTTGACTAGAATAAACCACATTCTAAGAATAATAAATCCAGAAAACAAAGCGTCACTGAATGCTTACTTTGAATTTTTATTATTACCCTTTCCTAGTAACATAAATATTATTTATTATTATTTTAACAACAGTCTATAATTCGGCAGTGTATGTCATTAATAAAAAAAAAACTTGGAACAATGTTTTTTTGGTGACTGTCGAACTGTTACGAAAGTAAAGGTACGCGGATGGTGGGATGATATCGTATTGGTTTACGAGAAAAACTTTATTTCGTTATTGATTTTCTATTTTTAGCGTTGGTGTTTGGGTTACGTAGATTTTATTTCATTATACAAACTTCAATTATCCTTTTACAAAGTTAGTTGAAGGGAGCGTAAAGGTTAAAACGTGAGAGCATGTGAGTGTAGTGTTCCCTCTTTATAAGGACACTCTTTGGGACTGGCAAGCTGCTTCTTCTCGATGATTGAAACACCGTCAAATGATCACTTCAGCAAAGCTGCACAGAGTTAGTACTTTCTTTATTATCTAATGAAACTATTAATAAAAAACTTATACTTTTGCTTAATTCGTGATTTTATAGATTAAGAATGCTTTTATTTCCGAGAATACTATAACTTATGGTTTTATTTTTTCAGATATCAGTTACTTCTATTTTGAAATGTTTCAATTGAAGTGACTGCGTATACATTACCGAAAAGAAAGTCTATGATGAGACAAGTGACAGTCTGCCATTTTAGTTTATCATTTACCATTACTTTCTGATCTTAACAAAAGAGAAGCTACTAATCGATTAGATTGCGCGACCAGTATAGTATCTTGTTTTCTCCAACTGACCCAGAAGGGTACAAATGTCCAACTAAAACACTCGATACCCTGAGTCAACGTCAAAGATAAAGTTTGTACCGAACAAAGTAGGCAACTGTGGCTCGAAATACATTAAATTACTTCCACCTCGACATCTCATACAAAGAATAGGGATACAATAGATGCATTGTGTAAAAAACGGTGAATCGATAGCTTTCTCAATCCACAAATTAATAAATTAACAACGATGAAATAAATATTAACATAAATTTAATTGATTCGTTCAATTAGGTAAGTTTTAAACGACAATAAATGACTTTGGAGGACCTTGAAGGACCAATGTGTGAAGTCAATAACGTAATCACGGAATGGGCTGCCGGATTACTCTAAGTTTAAACATATAGGTCCATTTAAAGAAACAAAGGTGACCTTGAAATCTCGAAGGCACGTCCATCTAGATAAGATTTGTGACCATCACAAGATGTCTCCCTCGAAACAAAATAAATTCAACTACTTGCAATTCTGCACTTCTACTAGTTTACGACTTGTATTTTTTGGAATACCCAATATTTCAGCTAATAATTTCGTATAAATATTTAAATGGGACAACTTGTATAAAAAGTTCACTAATTTTGAATATCCGACCAGCACCAGATGAAACTCACATGACGCCACTATGTCGGTCGTGCGCAGTATTAATTCGAACGAATCGGAAGACGGTCCAAGAAATTCCAGGATAGTTTTCGCAACCCCATAACAATCCACGCGGTTAGAAGCACGCACGTGAAAGTCCTCGATGCACGATAGTAGTTCGCTCGATGAATGTGGTTACCGTTAAGGAAAGGGAACAGAGAGAAAGCCGGAAGAATGTAAGAAAAATTCTGCTCGTACGCTTAAAGCGTAGGCCGGATGGTGGTGGAGAAGAAAGGGAGGGAAAAAACGATGTTCGAGACGCGCAGAATGCTTGAACTTTCCGGCAAGTTTCGAGTACCCGGCCACTTGAGAAGTTTTCAGCTGGCTGCTTTTCTCCCCCACTCCGTGGGATTTTCCTCCCGCTTCGCTTGCCAGCGGGTCATTGCAATTTGCGCTCGCAACATCGCTTCAATTATAGGACAGACAGATTCACCGCTCATTAAAACCCTCAGCAGGGGAGATCATCGCTGCCTTTCATTTCTTCAGCCACCGTCCGTTCCCCACGAAGAAACTGTGCTTCCTTAACCTCGTTACTTCCGATACAAGAGTCGATCGACTGGCTCCGAATTACGGCGGATTTATCTAAAACCGAAGTTTTCAAAAAGCACAGACCCGATAGTCACTCGAAGAATAAGCACTCGTGGCACTACCCTGGATGATCCTTTCTCCGGGATTTTCTTAATAATATATTATTAATTCAACGATATCCCTGGCTTAAGAGGCAGCATTTATCGATTGGTATTCAACGAATCGGTGTTGACCCAATTGAACGACAATTGTTGGTGTAATGTGGAATGGGAGATCCTTGATCGGAATGTCTACATTTGGGAGCAATCAGTCTTTTATGCTACAGTTTGGAAAGGTTATTTTTTGTTTTTGTCATTTTAGGTGTAATATTATGGACTTAAGTTATCACTCATTTATTAGGTTTCGTTTAAATAATGAACATTTAAAAATGCTGAAACGTTAGTTTTTATTCAAACTGGAGAACGTGCTATCTCGATTGGAGAATTATCAGCATTTAATAATAGTATATCATTACTATATACAGTAGATACACAAAAATTAAATCAATAATTAAGGGTAATATCCTTGTATAGGATGTTAATAAAAATGTGGGACTTTCACA
Source organism: Dufourea novaeangliae (assembly GCF_001272555.1). Classification (NCBI taxonomy): domain Eukaryota; kingdom Metazoa; phylum Arthropoda; class Insecta; order Hymenoptera; family Halictidae; genus Dufourea; species Dufourea novaeangliae. The sequence goes on along the minus strand of NW_015373949.1, from coordinate 1,383,053 downwards.
GGGTGCATTCTATACGCCAAATTAAAATGAAAATCAAGAATATCGTCGTTCTTGACTTTTGTCTCAGATTGGCATATAGAATGCACCCTGTGAAAGCGTCTTACATTTTCATTAACACCTTGTATATTAATGTGTATTCGGAAGTAATGAAAACTTCTTCGTGGAGAACTTTCATTAGGATCGAACAGTTCTTACAGCATCTCATATTAGAAATAATTTCCCTCACTGCACCTTTTTGGTATCTTGCACAAAAATTGTTTTTCATAAAATCGAAAATCAATAGTCATTTTAAAACTACCTGAAACGTTTAAAAAAACTTTTTTTATAAACAATGTATTTGCTCACGATAACTAACAAACTAATAATCAGTAACACTGTTTTTTAATGTTTGGATATCATTTAAAAAAGTTTTGTATTGCTAATCAGCAAGAAATGTTCCAGATGTTGTCACTCAAGTGATACAGTAGGCGTCTGTTGTAGGAAATAAATGCAGTTAGAATTTTATCACTGTTCTGACAAAGGTTGAACTTTCCGACGATAAAATATAAGAATACCACAGCACCAATTCGAGTTCGCTGTTTATTACATTCACATATGTACATCCAATATTTCGATTAAAATAGAACACCAAACCTGCTCCCCAACATTGCATTGGCTCCGAAGATCTGACAGGTCACGTGACCTCGTCGACCACCGAAATCTCCGGTCGCGTCGGCCGAACGAAAGATAGCAACGAGGTTAAACGGAACCGCGGAGACGGTGTCGTGATGTACGGCATCGTGGTCGAAATATCGATCGAACAATTATTCTCGTGTGAGTTACGACGGGCAACGATCGTGAGTGAGATTAAGCCGGTGACACATGGTGATATGAATTACGGGTTTCGGGTCCAACGTACACCGAAACTGAGCGCAGTGGCTTAACTCGCCGATCTAGCTAGAGAAAACTTGCTTTCCCGATAATCATAAAATATGATATTTCAATTTTTCCTTCGTGTCATTGGACAGTCTTTGGGACAAACGGGATCATGTCATTAAACTTATTTTATAATACCATGATTGTGGCACCTATGCAACGTTACCCATTTGTTAGCGCTCGTCGCTAACACAGGTTTATGGCACGATCAGGGATTTTTAAAATTCATTAGAAACCCTCGGAAGGAAACGTGTCCCTGACATTTGGCAACCACATATGCAGGAGACCCACCTTGGAAGGGTCCGCTTGACCATCGACGTGTCATAAACCCCAGACTTCGGGACGGTACCTCCGCGTGGGGACTTAAGGGGTCATGCTCAGTCAGTGTTCTTTGGGAATTTTTTTCTCAAAAACTATAAGACCTTTTTCCAAAAATGTGTTCGTGTTTCAAAGACTGCAGTTTCTAGATTATACGGTAATTGTTTTATTTAAAAATATTTATTAGTAAATAAATGGTCAGCGATCTCCCGGATGTATCTTCACAAAAAGTGGTCTACCGTGATCACTGTAACTTCGTAACGGTTCATTTGAAATTAAAAATTCAGTAAGATTTATGTAACGGAAGAACCAATCTTGTCCTCGGACGTGGGGTTTTTCGAAATATTGATTAGGAACAAAATGGCGGACATTTCCCTGAAAAAGTGCAATTTTCACCTAAAAATCACTCGTCTTTGGTGAATTAAAAAAAAGTATAGAACGAAAAAAAAAGCCTTCGTTCAAGGACAAGTTTTTCTGATTTGAAATAAGACACAAAAGGTTTCATTATGATTTCTTAACGAAAAACCGCGACCAATCAGAGCACGAATTTGCGAGCCTCAAAAATTATAATTCTAGGGAAAACGAGTTTGAATGTTTGGATCGCTATAATTTTGTACAAACACCATTTTAGTGACTGGCCTGACGTGGTAAGTTTGGAAGCTCACGTACAGGATTCAATAAAAAATACCGAAAACAACATTCTTTTCTACACTAATAACTCAAAAACTGCAAACTTTTAGTTATGTCATTGCTGCAGCAAGTGAGTGACATGTCTTGCTAATATATGTATATTTTCTACCGTCGAATACATAATTATACATTCCCTTTAACTGTAAATCTCTAAAATTCAATATCTCAATTTTAAAAAAAACATTTAATATTATTATTATTCATATTTGACATAAATAACAGCATAGTTGATAGATACAAGAAAAAAATCCTCAGATTCAACTTTGGCGAACTAAACCGACGATTTGTCTCACTAATGCGTATTCAGAAATAATATGGGAAAGGAGAATGGTATATACCGTCCTATCTCCTCCTTTCTTCCTCTTTCGTCCGTCGAATTCTCTCCCACTTTGTTCCTGTTCGAGGGACGCGCGGTTACAGGCCAGATATCTCGGTCGGGTCAGCAAGATTAGCCGGATCATCATGGAAGCACGAAGCGGTTACGATATCCGTGATCTGTTTTGAATACGAATTAACGACTGCTTTCGTAAAATGTCACGCCTTTCCCAGCCCGGTCTACCGTGTCACAATCCCCCCCGCTTCGATAGGCTGGCGGCACTTTTTCTCGATCTACGTACACACAATACTACCTGACCGTAGAACGCAACTGGGTCAATAGGATTGGCGGAATCATGGAAGAAGCACGGAACAACGCCAGGAGCAAACCCCTCTATTTTTTACGTTCACGGAGGCGTACTCAATGGAATATTAGATCAATGTATCGACAAGGCGTTGTTTCTCTCAAGTTCGAGCTTCGCGTGGTGTTACTTGGTCCTATCGTGAAGTCTTGTGCATTCGTTTTTCTCTAAGTACTTGTGAAAAGTGAAGAATAATTTGTTTAACCGTGGTTAATAATTATGTAAATATTGTTACGACGCAAAATGTGTATAAAATATGAAATATACATATATCTTATACACGAAACTAGAAGTCGTATGTATCTGTTTTGTAGTTGCAATTAACAAAAAATGATGGGGAAAGATTGAATGGTTTAGAAATATTTATATTCCTGTTAGGATACCTATTCCGCAAGTGCAACGGTGCACACGCAAAATGAAACTGCGCTTTCTAGTGATGTGATACTGTATACCTTCAGTTCACGTGGAATCACGATTCTGTTATGTCTTTGCATTATAAAGTACCGGCACATTAAAACAAGAGGGATATTGTAGTTACAGTTGTTGCAAAGCAGTAGTTACTACTAATACTGACTGTGTCTCGAACTGGTAAAGGAGTATGGATCGTTTCTGGTCCTACAAGTAGAATCAGTCAAGCACATGGTCAGAAACATTCAGTGAGAATCTGTGCATTCAGCCAAGTGGATTCTGGTTTGTATATGGTCAGACGAATATAGTAAGGATCTATACAGTCAGACAAGTGGAACATAACCACTCCTGTGGTCACACAAACGTATTGAGGATTCATACAATCACACTAGTGGAACAGGACCCGTATGTGGTCACCGAAGTAGAATAAGGGCCTATGCAGTCAGACAAGTAGAATTGGGAACGTATACGGTCAACCAAGTGGAATAGAGACATGATGCTCGTACATGGAAACACTAAAGCTTATTAACACTAGGTCTACGGTTGACGTCATTTCGACACATTTCGAATGCCTTCTAATCTCGAAATACTCTATTTGGTATTCCTATCTCTACAGATACGCAACAATATGATGCTATTGTAAATTGAGTATTAAAAAAATAAGTGATTTTTTAATGAAAATGTGGGGTTTCGTTGACGCGTGTCCGTAGAGATAGGAGTATAAGAAATGTCCGTAAACCTAGTGTTAATTACGGCAACAAATTTTATGATATATGCAGTCCAATTTTGTACATATCAGCAGAATAAATACATGTTAAGGGAAGACACACTTTAAAGACAAACTGAAGACGATTAGGCATAATTCCCATAAGGTATTCATGGAAAACGCCCGATAAAATTTCTCACCATTATGCAACCAGAAGACCCAGGTAGGTATTCATCGGTATCCCGCAGGATGTGACGAGTTGATTGAAGAATAGCTCGCGGCTGTTCGTATCCGTGACTCACTGAACCACCGTCGGGGGTTACGTAAATTGAAAGAGTGGGTCGGCAGGGTCGTCCTACTCGTTGAAACGATTCCCGTTGGAAATCAGAATTCAGTGTTCGGCAGATTGGAATCCGCAGTTCGAATCGCTTCCGCGACAGGCCGAGCATGAAACGTGGACAACTTTGAAATAAACGGGCCTGATCGAACTTCATTAATTGGTAGCCCCGGCCAACATCAGGAAGCAATTTTCAAAAACACCGATCCGTAGGGTCTATTCAATGGAACCCACTATGGTCTTAGACTTCTCTGAATAGACTTCGCGCGTGATTCAGATCGATAATTCAAGTTACAAGATGTAAAGATCAACGAGGATCGTGTTTCGATCGCTCCATCCATCGTCCAAAAAAATTGGAGCTCGAAGCTGGATACTTAAAAAATTAGAGAACTACGCTGGATATTTCCATCCAGTGCTTTCACCTGCAGAAAAGATTCCAAGACCTAATCAAAGTTCCGATGAATCGACGGCGATAATTCGTTGCGATCTATCGATCTGAGGGCTAACCGACTTGGCTTGGTAGGATGGCCGGTTCGTTCGTTTCCCGCGTCATAAATCAGTCTCGACTTCAGCCCGGGTAAACCGAGGAGGACTTCAACGATTAGACTCGTCGGTCGAAAGTTGCCAAACTTTTCCCTCCTTCCAATCTCCTTCGCCACCTTCCTTCGATGTTCGTTTAACTATCCGACCGACGGTCTTGCCGAACCCTCTCCGAACTTGGCTCAAGGAGCGGGAAAAGGGGGGATGAGGAGAACCTCCGCGGAGAAAACGGGGCAGAGAAAAGGGTCGCGGGGCGAAAGACGAGTAACAGAACCGGAAGAAAAAACAAGTTCGTGTTGCTCCTTCGTTTTTTCTTTTTTGCTGAAGGGCCGAAGAAGTAACTGCCACTGCAGGAGATAGGAAAGATGAAAAGCTAACTTTCGGACGCCATTTGATAATATACCCTGAGCGATGCGGATCGACCGTAATTGGCCTCACTCGATGCCGAATTGACCAAGGCCGACGAGGAAACTCGGGCTCCATCGATCCCCCGACCTGGCTTGGATGGATAGGCCCCCCGATCTTAGAGTCTTTGGTTCGTGGCTTTCTGATCCTCTTTCAACGTCGACCACATATTTTCTTTTTGGTTTTTTTTGTGATCTAAACCCTCTGGAGAACGAGGTGTTCGCTGCTGGGTTCGCTTAAAGTTTTCGAGTCGGAAAGTCTGTGAGTAGAATTCATAAAAATTCGATGTTAAGGGTTGAAACAAGGATATTCTGACAATGGTTCATGGGATACGTGGATTCAACTGAATTTCGAATGTAATTCTATTATTGCGTTACAATGAACGTGGTAACGAGAAAATTTTAGAACACTGTTTAGGTTACTCTGTAATCGGTTGGTTGGATTAATTACAAATGCATGTTTGCTTTGTTATATTTTTGTGCCTGACTTTTAGACGTTTTGGTATCATACTAAGTTTAGAGAGAATTTTATGCATGGCAGCATGTACTAATACACAAAATAAAATACATTGGGAACTTTTGTAATGTTTCAAATATGTTTAAACATTTGTTGTGATGAAACTGTTACTAAGAAGAATTAATTTCTGTGTGATCCTTATTGCCTAATATTGATTTTCAAAAAGTGAATTTACACAAATATTCATAAGTTGGTTACTGCTAGTGTTACATTTGTAATCAAATAAAAATTCAAATCAAATAAATATACAAAACAAATATACCTTCGTCCACTGTACAGATAAATTTGACCCGAACTCAGACTTCAATTTTAGTTTGTATTCTTTATCATAAGAACTCGTAGAAAATTAATTCGACATCAGTAGTTTACACGTATAATGTTCAAACTCTGTAAATAAGTCGATTTCAGCTTAAACCAAGTTTAATTCAAGGAATAGAAATGCAACAATTTATTGCACAATACACAAGGGTTAATTTGTAACGAGTGTTATTCGGATAAAGACGTCTGTTGTTACACTGTAGAATCTTATACAAATACTTACGTTCACCCACAATGGGACATCGTAATGTACTCTGTCTCCCACATTTCTCGCGTTCTACTAATTACGAAAATCTGCAATTGTTCAAGCAGCAATGAAACGGTGTAAACACCATTTGTTCCCATTTAAACACAACGGGGCGTGCTCCGTGTAATTTTATTCCACTGTGTAAAAGGAGGACCCTTCGGCGCTCTAAAAGGGCAGAGCATTTTCGCTTCCGGTTTTTTTTTTTCTTCAGGGTTTTACGGTAATTCAGCAGCAAAGTCGATTAGTAATATTAAGTGACATTCTTTCGAATTACTGCGCCCGCTCGCAGACTATTTTCACTTTGTCCTCGTTTGGTCCGCAGCGGCCTGAACAATCTCCGTGAGTTACGTTGAAAGCTCTTTTCTTTCAGTTTTCTACGCTTTGTCCCGCGCGGTATTGTTTGCCGCTTTGTAGCGAATTCTGCACGCAGCAGTTGACGTTCCGGAGAAATAGTCGGCGAGCGTGCGCGCCTACTCGGGGGGAAAGAAGAGAGAACAGAGGAATGGAAAACAAACGGGAAAAAAGAGAAGCGGAAAAATTGTACGTACAACTTGTGGTGCGGTTTAGATCGCACCGGTTCGAATGACCGTAATTCCCATTAATATTAGATCAGTACGAAATCACGCGTGCACGCGACGCAATGTTAATTCGACCAGAATTAATATTCAAGATTAATCGGATTACGTTTTCCATCGAACCTACATTTTCGATGTCATGGTATTTGGTAGACGAACCAGCTAATAGTATTCGCGAATTAAGGGCAATGAAAATCTACGAAATTAGAAACTCTAGGAAAATAAAAGTGCAAATAGACTCGAGTGAAATTGCATAATTACTATCGATGTATACGTGTAGTTCATGTATTTTCGGAATTGTATAACATGTACAATGATATATCTATACTATTCGTGATGATAGTATTTACCTACTAAAATTTTCGTCTCAAACAGTGACTTCATTTTATATCAATGGCGGTAAAGATAATTGGGCTAATGCTTACATGTATGATATAATTAACATTAGCCCAATTATCTTTACTGCCAGCAGTACAAAATGATATCACTGTTTGAGATGTAAATTCTACCAAATACTATTTTCACGCATGGAATAATAGTACTAATAATATGTCTTTACTGTAGTACAAGAAAGGAGAAGGAACATGATAGCAATCTAATGTAAAAAGCAAAATATAACGAATGAAAAATCCGCTATTATTAAGTTTATGAAAAAGTAATAGACTTTTTTATACATAGTGGACTTTGAGATTTCCCGTTGAAAATCTTTATTAATATTGAGTAGTTCCTACAAGATTTGTCACTAGATGTATTTAGTTCAACCTCAGTTTTTATAACTTTTTGCGAGTCTTTTGGCAGAAGTAGAGTTCCTCATTGATAAAATATGTATAATAACAGCAGAATCCTAACATAAATGTAACGCCAATTATATTTACGTTGTGAACACGGTGAACGACTTCAACAGGTTTGTAACAGTAAAAACTCCATGAGAATTTGAAACTCGGATCTGCTTCAAAACTTTCACGGTGCACGGCGAATCGTTTCAACACCTCACAAGTCTATTGTTTGCCCGAAGCTCGACCCTCGGCAATAAAAGCGGGGGCAATAAAGTATGAGATTGGCCCCTTCCACGACCTCCCCTCCCCAGTGGTCTGGTAGAAGTAGAAACTCTCATGAGGAACTTCTTGTCCAACTCTCATCGAGTCTTCACTATATATGGAAAAGCATTACGAGGGTAAATGTAATGCTAATATGCTGGCTGCTTATTGTTGGACACTCAGACGGTATGTTCCTCAGGCAAAATATTCCAGCAAATCGACAAGGAATCAACCACATTTTAGGTAATGTTCTACAGCTTCTAAATATATAGTATTATCCAAGTTATCAACCCTCCGTTATTTTTTAACCAGAATTTGACTTCGAAGTAAAATATCTTTGGGAGATCACTGAAAATAGTGCTACTGACACCATGTTGTAGTAATATCATGTATGCTGAAAGAATTTTTCAGAATTTTGTTCCTCTTCAAGAATTTTTTTAAACACGATGAAACTTTCAATATTAATTGTTAACTATGAATATATAATCTGTAATGTTCCAACTTAAACTAAAGATTCTTTGAGACTTAATTTAACAACTAGTTTTCAAACAACTGACTGAATATTGGCAAAAGTCAAATTGACGCAGTGTGACAACTACACTACCAAACCAAGAATACGGGACTAGGTGCGATAATTAAGGCAAGAGAAAAATGTTATTTTACAAAGATTTGGTAAAAGTAATGTGCCAAAACTGATTGGCAATTATGTGTAATACGTACTGATTTCGGGATTTCTATTATGTTGTAACTGTGGCGGCACTACCTTCCTTCCTACATTCGCCATCAGAGGTCTACCGAGTTGACACGTTTCCCGCAACTACCTGAAGCCTTCCTCGTTCGTATATATACGTCCTTAACCGACCATCGTATATCCCCGCGTCTAAGGCAGGGTCTGCTAGAAAGCCTTACTGACGAGTCCACTAGCAGGCCCAGGACGAAACGCTCCTTCCCCCTCTCCTTTCCTTTTCACATTCTTCAGCCAACAGTTTACCGCCAAATAACAAAAGAATGAGTTACTGTTTCATCAGTCATAAGTTCTGGTCCCATACTTTTGGCCAGTAGTGTACGTTTGGAAAAGGAGGTGTGGCAACGAATGATTAAATATGAAACTGTGAGTCACACAAAAACTATCCGTGATGGAAACAAACAGATGACCCATATGAATTCACCATAGAAAGTACCTACTATTAAAATCACATTGTATTAAACCTTATGTGACAAAAAAAGTACAATTCAGTAAATTAGTGTAATCGAGCAGCCACAGATCCAACGGTCCAAGACCGCTCGTTCGCAGTGTAGTGGCGCCAAGAGTCGACTCGAGGACCCTGTGAAGATTAAAATCACGTGGTAACTACGTACCGCGTGTAGCTCGATTAATGTGAATTGAAACGAAAGCAACACCGCGTTCGTTCTCGCGCGCGAATATGCGTTTCCACGCTCAGTTTCCGCGGACGGCTGTTTTACATTTTAATTGACCCGACAAATTACGCGGGAACCGAGTCGTGTGTGTCAAAACAGGAATTCCGCGGCGCCGTACCAAACCTCCGGATTTCCTGAATTCTATTTCGGCCGTCATCCGATCGAAACAAATTGTATAACTTACGCGGCTGACGGTCCCCCCGCAGTTCGAGTGAATTTCGAGGTACGAATATGGATTCGAGAGGGGGCACATCAATGCTGTCAGGCGTTATCGTTCGCCGATTCGCGTCCACGCTCGACTCGGTGGCCTACGGAGAGCGCGGAGCTCGTAAAATTGTCGAGAGATCCCGAACGATAACCAATGTTTTCCAATTTCCGCCACCGACCCACGGCCAGACTAACGGATCTAGATCGTCCATGATGCCCGCCGATAACTCGGAATCACCGCTTCATAAAGAAGCTGTTTCCATTCGTGCACGGCGCGGACGATAACTGTCGATCGGTTATTCTACTTATCGCTGATTTCGATTATTTCAGGGGATAAAGTGGTGTCAACCTTGTGCACATGGAATATTGTTTGTCTGTAACTTGAATTCTATTGTGTACATGTTACAATGTAAATGGTACCTGATAGTCTTTTATTCTGTATCGTATTTGGGGGTGAAAAGAGACTCTTAATCGAGTGGGTACATTTCATTGAATTTGAAAAGAAGATACAATTTATATGTACAGTGATCCCTCGATGAATGCGACACGAACAACTGTTATTAATATTGAACAATTATTCCCAACCCTGGAAGCTCCCCTTCTGGAACCAATCAAAATAGAAACTGATCAGAGTCTCGGCTTCGTGCAAAAAACAAATTTGTAAGGGGCTAAGGAACCTTTCCGCTTTGGCATGAATGCTCTGAAGCGGACGCGAATATGTCGCACTCATCGTGACATTACTGTATTTAGTAAGTTTTCATACTAACATTATCTGTATTTTTATAATAGTACTGGTTTATAAATAAAACAATTTGTTCTGTACTGTGTAAGCTGCTGTGGTTTTTCTCACCCATGACTTGTAAATCTGATGAACGTTAGATTCATGCATCGTAGGGTTAACGAAAAAGTATTTTAATGAGAATACAGTTACCGTTAAGTCAAACTACGAAAGTATAAGATTAAGATTATTCAAAGACTAAAATATTTATATTAGGTGATAAATGCAAAAGTAGAGATTAACATTTTATATAACCAGATACCGGATTTTTTTGCAAAATTAAATTTTATAATATGATTCATAAAGGCAAGAATTGTCTAGAGTCTCTTATTGGGTTAAAAATAAAGTGGAAGATTCGTTACATTCGATAAAACTTTTGTTTTTTTATAGGCTATAAATTCAAGAAATCTAGTCTACATATAAATTCTTTTGTTCCTTTGGGATTATCAGCAGAGAATACGGAATTATAATTTTAACGGTAATTACGATTATTCGATTAATATTTTTTAATAACTTTGAATTCACTATTTGGAGAACAGCTTGACAGGATTAGAAATGTTTTTACGGAATGACTCGACACACGGGGTGTTCGGCTAGTGGTGTCAGAAACTGGAAGGGGTGATTCAACGTGTCCAAAAAAAAAATGAAGAATGCAATAATTGTGTTTTAGGCTTGGTTTTCAAGTTATTAACAGTTAAAAATTCGAAACAGAAACGCTTGTAAGTATGCAAGCTGCGTACAAACGGGAAACGTAGAGTATGACAGTATTTGAAAAAAATACACTCTTACCTCATAGTCGAAAAAGTGATATGTAACACATACATTCAAACATGGATTATCCACTTGCGACATTTCACAAAAAAAACAGATACGAGTTAAATCTGGTTACTCGTTAAAATCCATAACGGAGAGATTAAACTAAACTAAAGAAAAAATCCACAACAATAAATAAATTAAAGGAATACTATAAAAAATTTCAGAGCTACTCCCGTCGACTAGATGTGTTCGCGTTGACGACTACCACGGAATTAAGGAAACCTTCTGCGAATCCCACGGAGAGGATAGAAAGGTAATAAAAATATGTAAACAGCAAATGAATAGGTACAGTACCACCTTCTTCCTGCAAGGTAGCCAACGCTTATCTGCAGATCTTGGGATCGTACCACGGGAAAGGTACAGATCACACATACAGGTAAGAAGTAAGGGCATATTTTGCGAAGCGTTTGTGACCTCGAATTTTGATTGTAAATAACTTGAAAACGAAGCCTCTAACACAATTTTGTCGTTCTTAATTTTCGTCTTGTTTTGACACGTAGAATCAACTATTAAAATTTCTGACGCTAGTAGCCATACTCTGTATATGTCTCAACAACAATTTCAGATGTCAAAATTATTACAAAACATTATTCCATCAGCCTAAAGATACAATCAGTCACAGAAGTCTACATACACATTACAAAACAAAATATATTTTTATAAAATTTAACCGAACGGCTTGAGTTTTTTTGAGAAGTTAGAGGATAAAATATTGTAAGACTCAATATTACAGTCCATCACGAAAGTCTACAAACGCATTTTAAAACAGAGCAACATTTTTAAAATTGGATCAAGTAAAGAGTTTTTTCGTAAAGCTAGGATTAGTTTACTATATGATGCGTAAAAAAGACTTTATAAAAGTTTCAATTGATCAGAATCGCGGAGCAAATAGTAGTGGTTCCTTTTTACGACTTTTTATTTGAGACTGTAATGAAAATTTGAAAATTGCATGTCGTAGATTTATGGTAGTTACGTGCATGCTGAAACTTTCGTTCAAATTGGTTAATACAGAACCGAGCGATAGGCACCAAAAGATGTAAGAATTTTTAAACTGGTTTTTAAGTGAAAGCTGCAATTTTCAACATTTTTTACAGTTTGTATCTGATAGCAACATTAACCGATAACGATGAAATTTACAGTATATATATCTAACAAATCCACAAAATATATTTTTCAAAATTTCGTTACAGTCTTATTGTTAGATAAAAATGTTGAAAGAAGCAAACTTTACTGTTCTTTTCGTAATTCTGGCCAATTGCAACCTTTTCAAACACAACCTTTTTACGCGCATTACTCACACATGTGCGCGCACCCTACTATCGGTCGCCATCTCTAATCAAATTTCTGATCCAATTGGTGGATTGACCTAACTGCCGCAAAATCCTGCGTGCCCATTGACTCACGTTAAAGTAGCGCTTTCAAGAAAAACCCACCTCGAGAGTCCCACACTGCTACTTTAACGTGAGTCTACAGTATCATCAGACTCGATCGTGATTCCTCGCGGAAATTAATCAAAGCGACAAAAAGACGCGGGGTCGTTCTCGTGATGAAAGATAGTTCGCGCGCTCCGTAAACATATCCGTCGAGAGATAACGAGGACAACAGGCTCTCCCACGACTTAAGAGGCGACCGTAAACGAAGCCAAGGGGTTGCTGCGGGCGATGTCGTTTTAGCGTCATCGACGAGGGAAACCCCGGCCCGGCCTTACTACGACTTGAGAATTAACAATAACACTGTCGAGGAGGTGTGCGGTTTGTCGCGAGTGCTCGTTATGTTCCTTGCGATTGCTACGACCGCATGACACCAGCAAATGGCTCTTGGGACCAAGCGAAGATGAGCAACGCTGAGGAGTCGATTAAAAAGGAAAAGTTACTAACAAGAAATGACAATAGTTATTCTAATCTGGCGACATAAAGGAAAATAATATACGGTATTCATCTTATATTATTTTAAGGTATTCCATCTTATATGATTTTACCTTATAAGTTTCTTAGGTTAACGTTCGAATTGTTGACTATTTAGTAAGTATACAAGAAAACAGAATACTATATGTGATCGAAGACTTTTGTAATTAAAAAATGTACATTCAGTTACATTAATTTGTAAGGTGATGTCTTTGAAAACCAATTTCCTACAAAATGATTCAGATTTCTATTCTCAGAAAATTATGTATAATGTAAAGGGTGAGTTACTCAACTTATCCACCCCCAAACACAAATCTTTAATGTTAGCTTATGTGGACATTTCTACTTTGCAACCTTTTGTGATTCGACAATTCTGTAGTTTCTACAGTCTCTAAAAATGGATATTCCTTGTTCTTCCCTTTACCCCTCAAATATTCAATTCGACAAAAGAAATAGGCATTTTCTAGTTTTCCCCTTTACCTTTCAAATATTGACTCCGACGAAAAAATAGACATTCCCTGTTATTTTCCCTGTACCGTTCAATCAATCAATTGGACGACAGAAATAGTATATTATTATCAGTATATCTATGAAAAAATCACGTCACAGACATTTGATTGCCAATAATGAAATATTTGCGGAAATGCATCCTGAAACACACCCTTCTGTTTTCCTTTTCACACGTAACACTGCGCGCGCTTTACTTTCATCGCAATCAGCTTTGACCGCAAGTGACGCGAAGGATCTGCGCCAAATGCAATAGCCAGTGATACGGTTGGCCGAGGGCGTCCATTCAGACGGATGCACAAATCTGCATCGAGGCGATGTGCACTGGGGGCGTGTACACAAGTTTATTGGGGGGGGGGGTGGCAACGAGACAGGGTCACCAAATCAAACAATGCTCTCGAATCAAGGAGCACCGACGGAATTAGACGGCGCTACGTTCTCGGTATCGGGGAAATGATATTATTGGTAGAGCCTGGTGAATCAAAAGTTACGCCGTTGCAGCGTATTTCCGTGGGACACGGTACAGCTGACTCACGGGTGGGGGGTTTCGTTTGAGAAGCAAATGCGGATGATCGGGGAAGGCTCGCAGTAACCGTTTGCTACGGAATGACTTCTCCCTTGGAAGTGTCATAAGCTGACTTCGTTTTATTGGTACAAACGGATTTGAATATCACGAATCTACGAATTCATTTAGCGGATCTTGCAGGAAGAACTTGCTGGTCTTTCGTACAATTTTCGTGGGGATTTGTGATTCACGTTCTACAAATTCCTTTGATTTAACCTTGTTTTTATAAGGTTGTTGCATATTCAACACCGTTTTTGAGCGTGTTTCGTTACAGCTGCATTAATTTTTACGAATTTAGGATCGATAAATTTGCCGCTCGATTCAGATGAATCCCACGTCGATTAAACATTTTTGACAGTATGTTGTGATTATTGTAACTCTGCAGCCAGGGAATGACGTTATCATACAACACTGTAATACTTCTTTCACTTTTATTCTTCGATTTCGGCATGTGGTTTTTCAAAATTTTTTATATTATGAAATATTCATTAGTTGTCTCTAAATGTGAAAGAGAATTGTAAATTCTATCTCCGTGAATAATTTATAGTACAAATAAGGAAATGTTATGAAATTTGGCAAAAAATGTTAGATTTGTCTGTATAATAAACCGAACAATGAATGAGGATTTTACTAATATTATAACTTCTAGATAATATCACTAATGACAAATTAATGTTTTTCGAAATTAGTTTCTAATGTTAAGAGAATTTTGTACGTAGAGAACAAAGATACTGTCGACTGTATTGTTGTTTTTATTTAAATAGTAGGTGAATGTCATATGACAAGTATAGATGTAATAACAGTTATTATACATAATAAATCCTGAAACTTGTCCCTTGCGATGTCATACATATACATGTACATATACAGAGTGTCCTAAAATAGCTTCGACTCTCGGAAATGAGGGGTTCCTGGGACGATTTGAAATAACTTTTCTATTATTAGAATTTTCACAATTACACATGAATTTACTCAGAGACGGTTAGTGAACAAGTAGTAAGTGAAACAAGATTTACACTAACAAATATGCCACAAACAGAACTATCAATGAAAGAGATTTTACAGTTATTCATATCACTTTTTCCAATCTCAGTTACAAATAATGAAATAGTCCACGTATAATAAGACTATACTGGACGCAAAAAAGGCAATAAATAAATTTCTTATAAACTCACTAAAAAATCCAAAGGTACGTGCGCTTCACAACTCAACTTGAAAGACTTTAACTCGCTGTTTCCAAACGTAGGAGCAAACGAGGGAAACGCACGGACGCGTGAATGCACCGACGACGAAGGAAATTGACTGCGGACTGTCCTCAGATAATTCGAGCGGAAAAAAACGAACGTCGCCGAGAGTCGATTGGGTGGTCATTGAACAATACTGTCCTCGAGCGCCCGGGTCCCAGGGCGTAATGCGCCCCGAACGGAAGCGTATTCCTGATTATAGGAGAAAGCAACTACTTAGTCTGCGATTTTGCCGAGTAGCTCCGAGGAAACGTCTGTACGCCGGGGCTTGACGTGCAATCAGGGTCTTGGGAAACAGGGTGGATGTAAAATCAGGGGACATAAACGTGAATCAACGATCCATTTACGCTTGAAGTTATAATATTGTCAAAACAGCTATCAACCAAGAAACCTTACGCATTACATACAGGGAATCTCTTGACTGTGGATACTTGTGCAAATTCACACATTTATAGTCGAGTTTAAGAAATTAATTTCCTCTACACACAGTCGGACAAGATGGGTGGTACAACTGGACAGAAAGGCATTCTAGATACAAAAATAACTCGAAAATCTAAAATAAAGTTTTGTCGTATGATACTGATTTAATAAAAAAATATTAATATTAATAAAGAAATATGATCCAAATTGTGTCATGTTTGGTCTCAACTTAATCGAAAGAATATAACTAGCATCTTTAAAAAATTTACTTATATATCAGAAACTATTCCCTTTAGATCCTATATGATATTAATACCTTTCTGTACAGTATTAGATACTTTATTGCCATTCAATAAGAGATATTGAGCATTGTATTTAAAAAACTGAAAGTGTGAATGTAATGCAAAAAATGTATTATTGCATTACATTGTATGTTCTCCTTAATACCATGGAACATTTCTTTAAAATGTTTTTTCATAGAGCCAGTAATTTATGAGTAACTAAGGTTGTCGTGTTAGGTGAACCACCCTGTATAATACAGTACACCAGAATATAAAATAATGTAAATCTATAATAAATTAAAATTCAACATAAAAAAGTAACAATTTCACCTTTATGATTTTAGTAATTATGGAATAAGAAATTTGAAATACGTTATTGTGAATGATTTTGTTGCTCCACTGTTAAGTTTCACCGTAAATGTACCAAATTTCGCACTCCATTATGCCTCTATAATGCTATTGAAGTCATCGCTAGCAATAAAATATCAGCAAAAATCCACAGACCGTCAAACGACAGCTCGAAACTATTAAAGCCTGCTAGATTCTTGGTGTTCCCCTCGCTACTAATTCAATATCCGCGCAGAAAAAAAAAGTGGCACGCAATTTCGAGGCGTTTAAACGCATAACGACCGCCGTGTAAAAAATGAATATTCGCGGCAGTCGTATCGGTAGTTCCCGCCGTGCCAGTTTCAGAAGCGAATTTTTTTGTTCGGAAATACTCAGCCTTTTGAATGCAATTAACCTGGAAAAGCAAATTTAACGGCTCGTTATTGATCATCTCGTTAAACCCATATCCTGCGGAGCCTCGGACCACGGATAAAAAGATAACGCCTTTGGAGGCAGATCCCCTTCAAACATGGTTTCCCCGTCGATACCCTCAAATATGGACGAGGAACAGGTCGAATCAACTCGTCCGCGATTAAAATTACTCCCAGCCGGGATTAGATTAACGACTAGGTGGGTGGAGAGGGCGTTGGAGAACGCTGAAGCAAGTTTAGTCCGCGGTAACGCGGAATATTTCATTTCCACGGTCGGTTTCGATGCTGAAACAACCGGATTAAGTAATCTCATTTCCGGGATTCTGAGAGGGTGAGAAATCTGCGCGCGGTCTTCACCCCACCGTCGATGCCTAGACTCTTGGGGCTTAGGCGTGCTTGGGCGGGAGAAAACGGAGGCTTTTGTGCGACTCGCGCGATGGAACTTTTCAACCGTCATTCCGGGAGGAGAGCATCTGTTGGAAACGTCGGACGTTCTCGAGTTGCGAACAAATCATTCCGAGATTAACCGACGGTACCCGTGTTGTCGGTTCCAATCTTCCACCGGCGCCCGCGTCTTATCCGACCACCCTTCTTCCGGTTCCGTGACGTGTTCCTGCAGACTTTTAATCTTTGACGAAATAGAAAAAATTGTGTATCGTACTATTAAATCTTGTCGTGGTTATAGAGGATACTTTACACGTTGTATTACCAATGGAATATACGGATTCCAGAGGGGCGTTACAAAATTCTGGTGGGAAACTGTCCATTCTTGTATTGGAAATTGAAATTTTGGAAAAAAAAACGGAATCAGACATTTTAATTTGGTATATCATAGGTACTATTAAACCTTATGGATGTTATAGGGCATACTTTAACCCTTTCAATACCAATGGGATATACACGTATTCCAGTGGGGAGGTAATAAATTATTAATTTTTGAGAAACAAATGGAATTGCAAATTTTAATTCTGTATATGGTACTATTAAACGTTGTCAAAGTTATAGAAGATACTTTAACCCTTCCAATACGAAAGCGATATACGTATTCCAGAGGGTAGCTCTATTCTTACATTGGACACTGAAATTTTGGAATTTCAATTTTTAGAAAAAATAATGAAATTGGAAATTTTTATATTGTACATCGTACTATTAAGCAATGTCGAGGATACAAAGAATATTTTAATCCTTTCATTACTAATGAGATATACGTATTCTAGCGGGAAGGTAAACAATTCTGGTGGAAAATTTTCTATTCTTGTATCGAATACTGAAATGTTGAAAAAAAGCAAACAACGGAATTGAAAATTTTAATTTAGTGTACCGTACTACTAAACCGTGTCGAGGTTATAAAACTAGACTTTAATTGTTTCAGTTCCAATGGGATATATCGCTACTTTATCAGAAAAACGACAAAGCTAAAAAATATTTAGACTTTCTGGTATTTACATAACCTTAATGAGACTGTGGTATGTATTTATGTGGAAGAATGTCATACAGAAAAACAGATTAGGCGGAGTAAAAGAGATTAACATGGTTTTTCGAAAATCAGTGATGTCTGACTTATTCTTTGCTTGAACTTTTAAAGGGCGTTTTCTTTAAAGTGAGGCCTTTTGAGTTATGTCAGTTTTCTTCCAAAATAACGATATGTATCTATCCCAGTGGAAAGTTAAAAAATTGTGGTTGGAAATTTTCAAAGCGGAACAGCTCGATATTCCGTCCCACTGATACCGTAATCTTTGTTGAATATTTTTTTAACCCTCTTCAACCCGCTTCATAACAAAAAATTAGATGTAGTGCTTACTACATTTTTAAGACAGCACTGGGTCTATATGTGCCAGTGATTATGAAGTAAAATTGAAATCGTCAGTCATTTGACGTCACATCGATTTACATAGCAATATTATGGAAGAATTCTTGGGAAATATTTTATCGACTTATGTCACTTTCATAATCATCGGGGCATATAATGTGCTAACAGTTTTCTAGGTCGATTTTCAAAAAGTAGTAGTGAATGGGTTAAAGTACTGGATGGAATACGAAGTTCTGGTCCAAATGTTGCATTCCGAAGGCGCTCCAGGTAACCCACATTAATTCTTCGCTGACTGGGTTAAAGTTAATTAAACTGAGTCGTATATCATACGTACGCTGGATGGTGAACGGTGGTTGGGAACACTGGTTGCATTTGGAAAATCCAGTTCTCGGTGCACAGCAGAGAGACTGTCATTCGGTGCTGACAACGTGATATTGAATTAAGAGAAGGAAGTAGACGAGCGGTAATTTATAGATTACTTTAATGAATTACGGTTTCATATATGACAATGAAACTGCGGATTTTATGCATTTGTGGTGTTTGCAAATATGTAGTGGAAATCATACTAGAAAAAGATAATTGTAACTGTGTTTTTATTTGATTTTTGAGATAAACAATCTCGTAATTAACAAAAGCTTTATTTAAATCTTGTAGATGTATACCATTGTATAATAGTGTAAATTTACGCAAACGTCCATAGTATAATGATAACACATTCAGTTGGATAATGGAATTCAATTGATAACTAAAACCATTATCAGATCTAACGTTGTAGTATATCTGAATTCAATAAACGAAGCAAGAAGAGAGCAAGGATACAGGAACACACTGTAAAACTGGAATGAAATTTACTAATGAAATACATGAAATGAAAGAGTGGGTTATATTGAAAAAAAATGTTAATACAGAAATACATAGATATTACAGGTAATTATCAATTATTTCCAAATTGGGGAAACCTTCCACTCACTTTTATTACCGTTTCTTTTATTAACAAATTAACAATTTGTCAAGTTCACATAACACTATACGTACACTGTTCTTTAAATTTTTTCTTCAACTGAACGTTCAACTATTCTCATATTCCACAGATAGGGGTCTTAATTATTTGATTAACATTTCCTTCAGCTATGACCACTTCTTCTGTTGCAGTTCTCTAATGCACATAAAACAATTTTTGTCATTTTAATACAACTACAAAGTATTGTTACAGCGATCATGTCAAACCATCCTGTGAAGGAGTAATATTGTAATTCGCGCCTTTCTGTATTAGGCAGAGTCATCTGACGTGAGCCTCAGAGTGTAGGGGGGGCTAGAGGCGTGCGCTAGAACAATAGAGTAGTACATAACATGGCGATGCGTAACGTGACACGTGCCAAGCACGTGTTTTCTATTATCTAAATTAATCCGTATTATAATAAGAACATACATTAAAATATATATTCACGCATAAACTCTAACACATCCGAATGAACATCTTCGGTAGCAACGTAATAATCAGACCAACTCAACCATTTCAAAATTCCTTAAAACTGGCACCAACAGTCGTCCATTTTTATTCCCCAGCGCACCATACGACCATCCCTCTGCACACGTCCGGAAATTTCAGGAATTTTTATTCAAGCGACCACCGGCGTTCCCGGGGCAGCGCTCACGCGGAACGAATCTTGTCGCGTGCAAAAGAGTCAGAACCGAGCGTGGAGGGGGTTCGAATCGAATTTCCAGCCAGCCGAAAGTTATTCGACACCGTCGTCGTCGCGAGGGTGGGAAGCGGAATTGGGCTGGCAACGAAAGTAAAAACCGGGAGAAACGGTGCGACCGTCGAGGACAAAAACTCGAACGGCGCGTGTCCGTGTGGTGATTTTCCCGTGATCGTCTAGCATAGGCCTTCTTCTACAGGGTGCCTTTTTTAACAGAAAATGGTGGAATACCTCTTAAGTCAACTGGACTTTTATTCAATTCAGATTTTCATTAATTACTTTACTGAATTGAGATTATGTAAAAAATTTGTTTCCTTTTTTGGAAATTTCGTTGAGTTTAAAGTAAAGTAAAATTTATTCTAAGCTTCCCAAAAATTGTTACTTTGTTGTGTTTTGAATATTCACATTTACGATAGATGCATAAAATTTATTCTTTCTGAAAACGCAATTTTTAAAAAGTTTAATTATAGACCGATTTAAAAAATTATTACATTTTATTCATAATTCACGTCGCTATCGCGTTACCTACGGATATTAACTTTGGATCATTCATTTTTTTTATAGACAAGTTTATGCATGAAAATATCCATTTTCTTGCAATATTTTGTTTAAACACATGCCGACGAGCGTCGGATGGTTTTCTTGGATTAATGATACGTAAGGTGATAGCCATTGACATGTATATGTTAAGAATATTCTTTCTCTTTTAACTTAAAACAATCCTATCATGAATTCTGATGGCGCCCGTCGAGACCTCTAAATTCTACAATAGTGCAATGATTGCTACATGTATAGTATATTTGACGTAAAGTTGATAAAATTAGAACACCTAAAAAAATTGACTCCAAAGTTGATAAAATTAGAACACCTAAAGTTTTCTTTGTTCTTCAAGTACGTAGTAATAAGGATCAATACGGCTTTTTGTAAATTCATGAAGATCACATATTCTTCGAGTATTTTGACCGGAGGGTACCCTGAATTTTGAGGGGAAATCTTAACAAATACTTAGCATTCGATATACATAGTGGTAAACATATTTTCGCGAATATCACGAAAATTGAAAGAGACCGTCTATTATATGTACAGGAAAAAGTTGTTCAGAATGATGACCTTGACAACATATTTCAAGGTTACTGAAATTGGAGCAGGCTCCCTTATTTTGTATAATTACCAAAAATTGTTTATAACAAATTATGTTCCCCTCCATACCAAATAATTACTGTGTAAAAAGAACTTGTTTCATATTCTCATGTCCTCGGGAGATATTCCACCGTCTCAAGTTCGAAAGGACACACTGTACATACTTCCTGGCTGCGCGGGAAATTCGATTTTCGCGTCCGTGACGCTCTCAACACACAGACACATTTTGGTAACGCGCGGGTCGGGGACGCGACAATGCGAGGCCACGGTCCATCGAGCAAGTCGCGATCAGCGGAGCTGCGGTCGCTTACACAGGTGTGGCAAACGCGATCGCGCTCGCGCGTTCACCGTGTCCTCGGGCGTGTGCTTTGTGCGCCGCAACAACCCTCCGCGAACGGCCACGTGCATCGACGTGTGCATATTTACGCGGGACGCGTAGCAAGTGTCTGCTCACGTCTTGCCCGCGCCGTATTGCGTAATTAGATGATGTGTTTATCGCGCATCGGTTGGCTCGACGTGACGGGTTAACCAGTTATAATCGATAATCGCCACCGAGAATCGGATTCTTCACAGTTCGTCGACGTCGTTCGCTCGCTACCTGTCCCTCCATCGACCGTGTACACTTGGATTCTATGGCGGGTTGTACACCTTGTTTCCATGGTGAGCCACTTCGTGCAACGAACGAACCCCTGCTACGTACATTGCGAGGAAGGACCCTTTGTTCCCTTTTCTGAGGGAAACGTGAACAGGGGGTTTGTCGGTTCAGTGAATGGAACATCATTTTACGTCTGAGGGAAATTGTACTGGGTGATTGTAATTAGGGAATCGGTGCTTTAGAGTTTGTTGTGGTTGGGTAGTCGAATGTTTTGGACTGTTTGGTGGACGAGGATACGGCTGCAGCTTTGTGTTCAGTGGGTGAAATTTTACTGGGTTCTTGTAATTAGGGAATCGGTGCTCTAGAGGTTGTTGTAATTGGCTAGTTGAATCTTTTGGACTGTTTGGTGGACAAGGATATGGTTGCGCTGATGAGTTAATTAAAACGGGATGAGGAAACTGATTTAGATATAGAACGTAAACTTCAAAAATCATTGGTCTAGCAAGAAGTAGAGATTTCTATCTGCTACTTGAGATCAATCAGTTGGACAGTCGAGGGAGTTGCAGAGTCGATACAATCGGTTGAGCTGGCGAAGATTTTCTTGATAGATTTCTGTTCTTTCAATACAGTGTGCAACCCAAAAGATTCTATAAACGAGCAGGAGGTGTTTCTTCAGACAAAAATAAATCAAAGGTGTAGAACAAAATGTTCTTATCCGAAGCTTAGTTATCGAGAAAATCTGTTTTGAAGACTTATTTACAATGCGTGCATTCGTACTGGGAATAAATAGAAATGAAATGCAATGGTCAGACACGGTAACTAACCAATTGTACGACTACCCAGCAGATTTCCAAATTCAACTATCTCGAGAATGAAACCTCGGATTAAAAAATTTTATTCCACACTTTCGGCTTATTTTTGCTTAAGGGATCGCCCCATTTTCTCTAGTACCACGAATTTTGCCGCACTCGGTATAATAATAACATTTTATTTGGTTATGGTAACAATTATATTAATAACTGCCCATTTCATGAATTTATGAAAGATAGTACCGGGTAATTCATAGCGGAATAAAAATTCTAAAGAATTTTCTTATTGAATTTTTATTCTACAGAATTCTAAAGAAATTCTAAAGAATTTTTTCATTCCTCGGTAAAGAAATTCATTGAGGCACTAAATGTCTACCTAATTTCTGCTTTCGTAATTAACCCCCATCCGATTCTCATTTTCTCAATTCAATTTATCTCTCGGTATCAAATAGACACAGTGGTAACAACTTAATATAACAAAGAGTATAGTCGTATAATTCTGATCGTATTTTTCTAGGGCTAATAACTCGGAAACAAAGCCGCAAACACCATTCCGTCTGTCTTGATTTTTATCTTATTGATAGTGCACGGTGTAGAATCTTGTGAAAGTATCCCACATTTTAATTAGCATCCTCTATACAAATTGTGGTTGTATAGTTAATAATCGATTTGAGACGTGTATTCTTACAAAAAACGAGCCTCGAATCATGATTATATTTCTAACCACATTATCTACCTACAATTGAGTCAATATCAGAATCTAATCTACTTAAATGAATCCTCGACTTGACAGTGTGTTCTTACTCTATTTTACATTTTAACAACTACATCCAACGCCAAGAAATTATATCTCCAATTCGCATTCTAATCCGGTCCATAGCCTCAGCAAAACTAAACGAATCAATCGATATCCATTCTTCCGAGAAACTCCCTCGGTTTCTCGATTTCCATTATTTACTAGTTCATGGTATACAGGTCGTCGACGCGAGGCCGAAGTCGCATTCACTCGGAGACTTGGTACCCTTTTTAAACTGGGCAAACGGTCGGAAGCGTGTCCTGGCAGGTGTAACAGCCCACCTTCGAACTAACCGGACGATCGATACGCATGGATCGCAATCTCGCTGGGTCATGTTGGCACCGCAAAGGTAAAGCTACCTCAGGAGAAAAAAAGAAAGAAACCTCCCCTTCCCGGGGAAACCCTTCCTTTCTTCTTTCCCGCTTGCCTGGCCACTTTCAGCCACTTAAAAAGTGGAAGCAGAATGCTACGGCCGAAGAGAAACGCGTATTACCGCGAGAGAGCATCCGTAGGTAAGGAGAAAACTAGGTCCTCGCCCGGGGAGATAAGTATTCCGAAATTGGACGGAACAACGTCCTAGATTTAAGCAGCTTTAATACCTTACCCGAATATAATGTACCGCAATTCGTCGATTATCTAGGCGAACAAAAAAAACAATAAGAACTTCCTTCCTATTCTTAAAATCAGGGTTGACAGGTGATTCGTGCTGATTATGGATTCTTAATTAATTGAGTTTATCGGCTTTTACAATTTTTAAATGATTAAGAGTCAGCTACAAGAGCTTCGAAAATATTCGTCGAATTTATGAGAACGTGACAGTTTAACACGTTGACAAAAAGGTAGTACGTAACCAGACACACTTTACTTCGTTTTTTAAGTAATAAATCGTCGAAAATATATCTGCACCCTAGAGCCAGAATGTACTAACCCTTATGTGGGCAACCAAAATATTCACGGATATTGAACAATCGGAATACTCCTATTCAGATAGATTAGATAAAAATAGATAATTTTATTTTCGTACTTTTCCGAAACTCTTAGTTTTCCCTTACTATAATATATCAAGTGGTGTTTTAGATGATATAATAAAAAGTGGTAAAAGGAAATTTAGAAGTGGGTACCTGAGTACCCGGTTGCCTACACAAGGGTTAAGTCACACTTTCCAAATTCTAGAAGAGGATAAATCAAAGATGCGAAAACCTTGTAACTATGAAACAGTTCGGTAAGAATTGAATAAGATCAATTAAAAATCGCTACCTTCGAGCTATTGAATGGATTTAAGATAAGTCTCTATATGTAGAAATGGGGAATTAATAAACTTTGCATTAATTCCCCTATGTGATGTACTTTACACTGTTTTAAAAATATGAACTTAATATCATTTTTATACTATTATGTACCTATATTAAAGACTAGACGACTTAGAACAAAATAATTTTTATCATCTGAAAGAGTGAAATATTTGTTACAAGAAACATGTAAAATGTCATTTTTTTTAAAAGTGGACTTAATACACTCTGGCTCCGAGGTCCATATATTAGTTTAGTTAAGTTAAGCTGTTGGTCTTGCTATAAATTATACTGCGATATATTAATTTTCTGCAAAATTTTGTAACAGTATTTATGAGCTGGTATAACAGCCCTAAACATAAGTGGTCTTTGCGAACTTTTTCTGAGAAAACTGGTGATAATATGAGAGTAAAAGATTTTGAAATGTAAGAAGCCATACTTAAATTATAAAAAAACTTTTTGTTTCAATTTTTCTTATTACTTACTGGATACTATGCAAGTCTTATGATCCTCTCCGACGATGTAAGCATTGTTGGCGTGTCGTGTAACATCTGTTACAGTCATCTGAATGCAAAAGCTATGAAACTTCCTTAAACTTAGATAGTTTACGTGCGATTATGCCTATTTTGAATGAAAAGCATGAAAAATTAGAAAAGTTTTAGCGTTTGGAAGAAGAATTGACTTTTTTCGGCAGATAAGTTGATTTTATATTGTGTAAAAAGATATTACCAATCAAAAATATAATAAAAGTTAGAGGCATAGTCCCTAGAGAAATTTATAGCGAATCAAATGAGCTTCGTCCAAAATTCATCAGTCGATTAGTCTTTAAGTTATTCCGCACACCAATTTTACAAACATGGTAACGAGAAAAACGCGTTTAAAGTTTACCGTTTCGAACTCTTGCACGACACACTAAATAAGCTGTAACTTCTTCATTTTTTGGAATCAACCTTCAAATTTTAAGAGCATATATTTTAAATGTTGTACCTTTGATTTGCGTAACAGAATTTTCATTTTTTTAACCTGTTACACGAGATTCCCCCTTAAATAATCCAGCCCTCTTTGCAATGTACGTGTCACCCATATTTGTGTGACGTGACAGTCAAAGTGTTAATGTGAAATGAATTAGATCGTATTCTCTTGTTAATATGAAATTAAAAATATAATGTACGGAGTGAGATTGTATTTTCTTTTGCAGTTTGTGCTCCGTATTATACATATAGATACATGTATTATGTTCTCAGTCAGGGTACACTTTCCAATTTACTCAGTTAATGTTTCTTCGGTTTAATGGGGGAGTAAGATAAAATACGACATTACTTATGCAATGATCTGATACGTGACAACGATCTTGATTTCAAAACTCACTTCTAAAGTGTCTACAGGGTGTAACAAAAATGTTGTCCGACCCGGAAATGGGGCACTCGGGGGGTGAATTGGAACAAGTTTTTCCTTAGCAACAATGTTATCCGAGGCTTTGTTAACGAGATATCAACGAAAAAACCCAACCAATTAGAGTGCGAGTCTGCCAGCCGAGTTCCTGCGATAACACTGCCTACCAGTCGCAGCGCGTAGTCACCGCTAGCACGGGAACTCGGCTGGCAAACTCGCGCTCTGATTGGTCGGAGTTTTTCGTTAATATCTCGGTAACGAAGCCTCAGTTTACATTGTTGCTAAGGAAAAGTTGTTCCAATTCACCCCCCGAGTGCCCTGTTTCCGGGTCGGACAACACTTTTGTTACACCCTGTATAACAATTTCTACTGGCCCTAATACCGGTTCATCAAGTCATTGTCAATTAGCCAGCTGTCAAAGGATTAAAAAGCGACAGTATTCTTGCTTTCTCATAGAACACTGTCTCTTCTTTTTCTCCCGGTGTTGCGTAGGCGCAGCGTGCCGCGAATTCCGTCCGTCAAATTATGAAGACGAGCCGTGCGGAAGTACGACTCACTGGGGAGTCGGGCTCGAAGTCCCGACTTCGAAGGTACGGAACGCTCGGTCGTCTTTAAGACCCATCCCAGACGCGACGCTACGTGTACACACAAAGGCAAAACACAGTAATCTCTCGATGGCTCGGATGCGCGCACGCCAGCCGCAACGAAAAGCTTTAAAGCTCCCGAAGCTTCAAAGGGGAACCTCCTGTTACTTCCGCCGACTTTCGAAGACTGGTATCGTCGGTTATTAATTTTTATCGGGAAACCATTAGACTTGGAAATTTTAAAGGTTCCGACTGTGGAAGATCGTTCGAGGCAGATTTCTAATTCTCCTTTCTGAAATTGCGCATCATATTTTACGATTTTAGTACTATGTTTCGTATTTAAATACGAAAATGATTTTGTATTTAATTTGCATGAGTGACTGGTCAACATTGCTTCCTTACAAGTGCGTAGAATCTTCAGTAATTACGTAAGTATGTATGTATTTTACTCGTTTCACGTTACCAATCATATATGTAGAACACAGCAGAGATGGGCAAATTTGTTATCTAAATAAAAAATTTCGAGTAACGAATAAAAGATGAAAAAGTACATCGCCATTTTTAATGGCATAACCGTGAAAATTTCAATTTTTACCATAACATAAGACTTCTTTTCGAATGAGTAGACACTTGGCAAACAATTATTTCATTTGATTAACTGTTCAAAGGTTAGGATGACGATTCCAGATACTGCTGCTTTTCACGAATAAAATTGTGCCCAAGTCGGGAACACAGTGAGCAAACTGCGGGTCCCAAAGCTACTCTGTGCAGCTCCCGAGACAATATGGGCTTCATTACCATTTTTTTTATAATTGTATATTAATCATCTATAGTAAAATAATACATATATATCAATATTAGAATATTTTATTTCATTGGTTCTTTAATATTCAAAAATATATGAAAAATACATACGAATATGTGGCCTTAATTATCGAAGAACGTGCACACCTCTGATATAGTAAACCGTTAATAATTTGAACGGGCTTCTGTTATTCTTTCTATAATAGCAAGATGCATGAAGTTCCCTTCATTATTTTAATAGGATGCCGAAGAACAGAGTTTATGGAATCAAACTGATCGTAGTCAGTAGCATTTCGATCCACGTACACAAACTATTGGGTGGATGCCTATGTAATGGAAACTCTCGAAGCGATGTTATTGTATTATTGTCAACTGTCGCCATAATTCTCCAAGGACAGATCATATTATTGGAGTGATCTGTTACAACGCACGTAATGGAAAATACATAGTCGACTAAATAAATTGCTTACATATTCAAATAAACAAATTTTCTGTCATATGGACAAATTTTACTTATGTATTAACCAATATAAAGAACTAAAACACTATAAACACGATGCTCGGCCATTCCCTTTCACCACCCCGATAACTCCATCTGTTACCACTATCTTTTTTAAATATCGGTATTATCGATCCTACCAAGACTAACAAACCTACAATACCAAGATTACGTTGTACCCCAAAGTTTCTCAAAGCTAACTGCTAATACCTCCTTTTTCCATAATTTGTTTATAATAACCATATTATCGATGCTACCAAGAATGAGATACCGACAAAGTCAAGGTTACATTGAACCCAAAGTTTCTCAGAACACACTGATAACACCACCTATTACTATCACTTTCT
Organism: Dufourea novaeangliae; assembly: GCF_001272555.1. Classification (NCBI taxonomy): domain Eukaryota; kingdom Metazoa; phylum Arthropoda; class Insecta; order Hymenoptera; family Halictidae; genus Dufourea; species Dufourea novaeangliae. Next base: position 1,354,700 of record NW_015373949.1, on the reverse strand, counting down.
TGTAAATTCTGTATTATAGATTTCACAGGGAACCAGATATCACCAAACCAAGATTACATTAGTCTTATGAAGAGAATTAGGAACTCCTGTAGTTTCTTAAAATAAACTGATAACACCACCCATTGTTATCATCACTTCCCCGCCAAAAGCAAACACTCCACAGAATCAAGAGCCATGCCAGATCGAAAGTTTATTAAAATACAATTACGGCTGCGAAACGGCGAGCAACACACGGCCGATTTCAATCTCTCGTATTGTTCAACTGGAAAGTTCTCCTATTCCCCTGCCTCTCGGCGTGATTAAAGAGCTGCCTCGACGTTGTTCTCGCAATGAAGCCCGCCGTTTCGTGGAAAGATATTGTTCTGAAACTGAGAGCGTTCGTGTGCAGTCGCATGTCGTCTGTCGGAGCGTGCCGTGTCTCCTATTCGCATAGTAGTGTCTCGTATGAGACGGAAAAAATAACCCGGTTACGGGAGGACAAACAGGGTGGAGAATAGGTGTTTACGCTAATCGTCGCGTAGCTCCACGGTTTCGGTGCTCTCCGTCACGCCTCTTGCTCGCCACAGGAACGCATCGTGCCGAGAGTAATTGATATTTGGCCGGTGATTTATGAAATTCTCATGGAACAATTTCGCTGGTAAATTGGCCGCATATTTTTGAGGGGAAACTCGTCGACGCGGGACTATTGCGTGCACGTCAAGCCCTGAGAGCAAATACGCGTTCTCGCTTGAAAGCAGGGTCGTTTTTTCATCCCTCTCTGTCTCTTACACTCTTCCTCTCTGTCTCTACGGTCTCGTATCGGAAGGTTCGTTCACGGGGGAAGCAGAATTCGGGGAATTTTGGAATTTGGATTCGGTCTGCGGTCGCATTTTCGCGAATATCGTTAGGATACGAGGAATATGGCTAGGATTGATCGGGGATACAAAAGTGGAACGAATGACAGTGAGAGAGATTTGAGGAATGAGGGAATAAAATTCTTCGAATTTTCGAAGAATTTGGTTGAGTTGGTAGTGTTATGCGTTTTTGTACTCAGGTTAATCCTCATTGTGATTATTTATTTATTTATTTATTCACAGGATAAATACCCTTTAGTACAGAGTTATGATCACAAGAGAAGGACTACATAAAAATAAAAATTAATGTACCCAAGGATTCTTAATGCTTTAGCTACAATAGTGATATAGTGTTCAGTAAATGTAGGATTAGAGAAAATGGTAACACCCAAATCGTGAATACTTCTCATAGGTTACAAAACCACAGATTGAGAGTATAATCATAAACAAAATTAATCTTTTTGTGACTAAATCTAATGACGTGGCACTTACTAAGGTTAAGTTCTAATTTATTACAGGAGCACCAATGTTAAAGGCTAAGGAGATTGATTTGAAATAGTAACGCACTATCAAGGTGATCAATTATGTGATATATTTTTAAGTAAGAATTTCGAATTCAGAAAGACGTGAGAGATGTCATTAATCGACAAATTAAAAAGGAAATGACCAAAATGGAATCTTCGTGGGACACCAGAAGTAACACTAATAGGCTTAGAACAAGAATTATTATACTTCACAATTTGATGTCTATTCGTTATAAAACGGGTTAGCCAAGAGAGAACTTTAGCACTGATACCGAAATATTGTAATTTGGAAATTAGAACCAAATGAGAGACTGAGTCAAAAGCCTTTCGAAAATCTGTGTAAATCACATCCACCTGGGCTCCCTTTTCACGTATCTTTGTCTATAAATTCTATAAAATATAATTGTAAGAAATTCAAGAAAAAAATAAATTCAGATCGTAAGTAGAAAGAACGAGTATGAGTCAGACCGAGTGCAGCCAAAGTGTCGCAAGAAAATAATTTATTCTATAACTCGAATTTATTGTTTTCCGAGGAATCAACTCATATGAACTTCTACCACCCTTGTCATTAAATTCTGCGAAAATACATAATGAAGAAAAAGGACATTTTATCTAACCCATTGTGTATCAAGATTTTGACCATTGGGAACGCGTCGCGTCGTAATTAACTAGACCTGTTTAAATCAATTATACGATTACTCTACTACTGATTATATCAGCAATATTAAGGAACCCATTATTGAAAAATAAAAAATATTTTCTATACTCTAATGATACCGAATGAAAATATATTCACGAAACAACATGTTGAAACGTGCTTATAGCAAAGTCGGGGCTATAGCAATCGGGTCATTTATGGCAGGGAATTTTTACCAGCGCATTTAGCCAAGGACCGACCCGCGGCCTTTTGTTTTCAAATTGCCGTTAGACGTCGACGATGACCATCACCTGGGGTTCTTGGACAGCTGCAAAACACGTGCGGGACACTCATATTTTTATTAACTTTCGGTTTTTCCTGACCATCGATTCCTGGAACTCCAAGTCTACTTCGAGAAGGGGAACTTTAGCGCATCGTTCTCCCTTCTAACATTACAGACAAATTTTGCCACACCCACACCAACTCAGAACACCAATCATATACAAATACATCCACCACTCCAACACACCACTCAAGCCACACACGAACCTGTAGATATTTTTAGTACTACGACAACAAGACATTCTGTATCCAACATTAGTAGAGACCCCTTCGTCAGTCTAGTGCGATCTCAGATACCAAATACAGTTTCTACACGCAACACCAGTGTCGATTCATTTTATTACAACTATTCCGATAATATTAATTTATTCTTCGGAAAGCGACGTTCGTGAAATACTCCAACTTCAACATTTTTCGCGAACACATCGCAACACAAGTCCACAAATTTTCCTTTATTACGCGATAGAAATCGTTGCAAGCCGTAACTTCGTGTTACAGACGCTTGAACGTCGATAAAGTTTCTGCATGCTTCGGCATTTCCGGGCGGAAACTTCGCCGCGTGTTTTATGTATACGGATAGCTCCGGACAAAATTAGCGGACATTTTTTTTACCCGGTATACGAGTCGAGCGGACTCAAGGAAAACTTCAAGTGCTCAAAAGGTTTCCACGAAGAAACTCTCTTTCGTCCATCTTTCCAGCCCCGAAACCGTCCCGACACTTGTTAAGTACCTTATTTGAGTTTCAAAGTTGAGTTATACGATCATTTTTTCCTATCCACGAGGGCCAACCCTCCGTCGCGTACAACCCTGAAAGGCCAACGCGTCTTTAATCACTACGCGTATCGACTCGTGAAACGAACCGCTCCACTTCCGACTGTTTCCTTGAACGGAAATAATTACACGACTCTCGTGCGGCAGGACCCCGGGGTTAACTGAAAAATGAAGTTTCACCGTCGAAAGGGCATTCGAAATATTTGATGCTGTTTCATAAGCCATCTCATCTTTCATGAATAAGAGAAGATAAACTAAATATTGTAGTAAATCATTTTTATACGCTTAATTTTGTTCCATGTTCATTAAAAATATTGACATATGTTTTTCATTAAATCTAATTGCATGAAGAAGTCGGTCATATTGCAGAAGGAGAAGAAGATTTACATTCTCGGTTCTTCAATGGAATGAAGAATTTTACCTCTTAGGATATTTAAATAGAAATTTTGAAAGGGAAGCTCTGCAATTCGTATTGTGCTTGAAAATTTTCATGAAAAGAATTTTACAGAATGTAGTATAATATGGCAAACTGTGTAATAAAACGAAAAATATCTAGAGGAAGTTAAGAAGATAATTTCAACTTATAGTAGTCCTCTCGCGTGTCTGACTACATACATAAACTTTCTCCTTTTCGTTTCCACTTAAGAAGAAATTCAGATTATTTCATTACGGTCTATCATTACGGCACATTGTAAATCTCTTGATATTTCACATAATCTATTGCATAAGTTTCTCTCAAAATCCAATACATTCAGCAATGTTAAGGCAACAATGGTTAATGAGCCTCGGTATATATTTATGCAGCGACAGGTTGCCGGGAGGACAGAAAAATGGCGTTGGAACATTGTTCGGCCCGACACGACACGTAATTTATGTACACCGTGTCGCGACGTCGCGATAATGAAAGTACCGCGATGCGGATTAATTAACTCGCTGTAACGGAAAAAAAGGAGATTCCTGAAAGCCGATTCGTGCCGGATCGACTTCACCGGGAGTCCCTTTACGGTCCTCTTTTTGTCGCCGCCTCGCCGCCGCCGTGGAAATATCGTTCTTTAATCCGATGTTTAATTACCGTTTAGCGTTCTATGACTCTCGACTCTCGTTCCCGTTGTTATTCGCAACGCGTCGAGTGGATATCTTAAACACTTCGCGTAGAACAACGGAGAAAATCAATTTCAATACTCATATTCTCCTGCCAATTAATTCTCTGGTAGAAATTTTTAAATTGTAATGACCATTCTGTGCAAACAAAATCATTTACTGTTAAATTTACCAAAGAATCCACCATTTTTACGAAACTCAGAACTTATTTCAGATAAAATGGAACTTTTGTGGCTTTGTTAACGAATTTTGTTTTAATTCTTCATATTACGTGTTTTGTTACCTAGCAACGTGTAATAATGATACGAGTCATTTTTGTGACAAGTGACACACGCCCTCCTTTTCTTGTTGTGACAAACTTAATCTCCTCAGACCCAGTGTACATTGCAATGTACACTAATTTTAATATTTATTCTGCAGCCATGTTGCGTTTCACTTCCAGTGTTGAACAACAATATTTTCCTGCCTCCTTGTTGTTTCAAATAAAAGAATTCCACAACGAAAATTCTTTTTTTAAAAGAAAAAAAGTCAGACGTTGAAGTCTTACATTTTACTGTTTTATACAAGTCTCTTTAGCAGCTAAGCTTCTTTTCACCAATTCATAAAAATATTGTAATGTCTTGACTCGAAAATTGTACATAATGAGAAGAATGCCTCAATCTGTAGATGGAACCAGCTGAAACTCTATTTCTTCACAAACCCACCTTCAAAACTATCTACGTTCTAAATTCGAAATTCATTAAGAAATTCAATACTAGATGTTTCTTTCATAAAGGCGGGATAAGTTATTAGTAAGTTTCATTTTAACAATGCTTCATTATATTTTAATAACATTCGTTCGATAAATTTCATTTGTAACGCGCCTAATATAAGTCGTCTTTGCGCTGGGCACTCGAGGGCTCGCGGCTGGGAAAAATCCTTGTTCATGCGCGCTGATTGGACCGACCTAGCTTCTCCAATGAGTATAAGTATGGGCCATTTTCACCCGCAGGACACTCTGGTGAGACCTTTCTGCCAAGTAACATTTCAAGGAGAAGACGTACCCACGCGGTAACACGGCACTCCTAGTCGTATACACATATGTATAGCATAACGTTCAGTACCAAAAACTCCTATCCTATCATTCCACCTTACAGGAAGACGATTCCTACGGGGTACGGTACTTCTAGGTTTCTCCCTCCTTTTTCCCTCTCCCTACCACCGTGAAAGAAGACGTGCAGGCGGCACTTTCACAGTTCCTCTCTCACTCACCCTCACCCCACTACTTCACTCTGAGGTACTGGGACCGAAGCGGATTTCGTCGCAACCTCCGGGAACCGAGTATCGTGAAATCTTTAATCTCCGCGCATTTGTGTATTTACTTTGACTGTTGTTTTTTTTATTCTTTGGACGAACCCTTCTCCGGGGGAAAAGTGTATATTTGTGTAAATAAAAGACTTACCTACAAATTACGTATTCAATTATTTTTTGACACAAATGGAAGGCTCAGAACGGGGCCTCCTTGAGAAAATAGGACAGGATTTGACTAGAATACGTGAAATTCGAGGAGGTTGAAAAGAAGCAATACTACAAGACATCTTGGTATCTACAGTTTTTACCACGTTAAATACGGATTCTCATACCACGCCTCTTTCACAGAAGCCAGTGGTTGCGTCGGAAAAATAGAAAAACTCGGTAAAGTAGTTCTTTCTTCACGATTCCATAATCATTTCACAAGAACCGCTTGAAACTGTCGCGCGTGGCAAGACCGCTCGGTTTCCGGGCACAGTCAACAATAACTTCGGAAAGAAGCAAACTGCCAACGTAAACCGAGAACTTTCCCCCGGCAATGATTGTATTTTCTTCCGTGTGTATACAGGGGAATGGAGGAGGTGGGTGTGCATGGGAGGCTTCTAAAGTCTCTCATTACCGCGGATCAGGTCGCAGGATTGTACAGCGCTGGGGCAGGGGGGGGGAGGGGAGTGAAGACGTCTGCAAACGTGAAGGAACTCCTTATGGGCACATGCCTCCACACACTCGTTTCCGCGTCGGCCCCCGCGCGAACCTTCGGTTTATCCGTTGTGGCAGCCTGAATTCAGCGTAACTAACCTAACTCGATTGCTGCGGCGCGTACTGGGTCATATCGAGAAATTCAACTTAGTTGTCTCGACGACACCACGGCGCGTTCTCCAATTAAGGGATCCTCCGTCTGTCAAGCAGGCCGCCTCTCTTTCCACGATCTTACCAGATTAGGGTGGAATTGTAACGAGTACAGACACTGGGATAGAAATCCTTTTTGACAGTTGTTCTACTTTGCATTTGCGTCTAGGATGTTGTACAATCGCTGAAATAATAGATGCTCGTATTATTCGTGTGGATGTGTCAGTTGTAATTATGGGATCATTTGTGAAATTTTATTTGGATGAATATATGTATACAAGTGTTTGAGGGTATATTGCCTGAGAAGGAATCTCCCATTTATTGATGAGGACGTTTTGGTTGTAATTATGGGATCATTTGTAAAATTTGATTAGGATAAGTTTACAGGTGAATGCGAGTTTGGCGGCAATCTGGTGACTGAAAGCGTGAAGAAAAGAGAAGACTATATTTTTCTAAAGGAATATAGAGTGTCGCTCGCTAGACGTTCTATTTGTAAAATTTGATCAGGATGAATTCATGGATCAATGAGAATATATTAGATGTACCAATAAGTAATGCTCTATATTTTGTAGAATTCAATACTTGTTGTCAAGGAAACCAGAAGCATATACTGTTTCCATGATATTTGGCCTTGTTCTACAGTATTTACCTTTATTTTGAAAGATAAAAAGCATAGACAGATGTTTCAAATTTGAACTGTGCTAAGATTTTATGAAAAAGAAATAGTGAATTACTGATTGATTCACCTAATATTTCTGGGGACATAGTTAATTGAAGCTCCTAAATGATGAATAGCGAAACGTCAGTCTATCTTGTTCTAAATTCTAGAGGAATGTAGAGTGATACAAACAAGATAATATGAGGGGAATCGACTTATCAGTCCGAGAAGAGATGATTTTTTATTAAAAAGAAAATAGGTTGGTATTGTACAATAACGGTTTCGCATGTAAATATTTGTTTGTGAAAAGATCAAGTTAAAAATTCATTGACACACTTGTTTCTGAATACGTCTGATATAGTGTCTGACAAATATCTGCTGTTACTACTTGGAGTGCACGTTTATGGGCCTATGGAACTATTTGTGTTATGGATTACGTCTATATGAAAGGTAATTTTTTAAGATAGATCTGCTGCATCAGAATTGTATAGTTGTATCCAGTCAAACAATATTTCAGTTAAAATTTTCCAGAAAATGTCTTATGAATGTAGCCAATTAGGGACTACATTTACATGTTTTTGTATACCGTAGAGAAACAACGAATGATTTACTTGTAGCTACTATTATTAACAACTTTTTTCTGAATTGTATATTCGTTTCGAAATCAGTCCAGTACCCATTCTAATTTAATAATATACGTTATTTATTCCTAACGTTGTACGCCATTTTGACTGAACAGAAGATTGGAATGATATTCTGAATCTAAAATGCATTGCCACATATTGGAACTACAGTGAATTACATACTTATTGGTATACCTAATATTACTGCTTCTACTATTTGTAACAAAACAGAAATTTTCAGGAATTAGACTTAGTTGTCTTAACTGTTTGTTATAAATCCTCATATTCGTTCTGGTTTCTAAGTACTATCAGTCAATATAAAACGGTGTCACGCAAGACGAGAGATAATTAAAACCCAATTATTCGCAGTAATCCAGTAACCAAGCAAAACAAAATTTTTTCCCTCGACAAGCTCAACGAAGTCAACGACGTCGGGGTCGATGTCTCGCCAGTGAATTGTAAACGTAATTCCAGAAATCCGGTCGCAGCGACGGCGTCGGCGGTCGGTTAAAATTCTCCCTCAGCCGGGAGAACGGTTTGTTATTCCAGGGAAGAAATTCCATCGGCGAAGCAATTAAATTCTAAGGCGACGCTCCTAATGAATCGGGCTTTTTTAATTACAAAGGACGAGCGTGGAATAAATTGCAACGGAGCCTGGCCGTCTAGCATCTTAGTCGGGGTAACTCGTACGTCGTCCGTGCTGACGGTAAACGTTTCGCGAGGCAGAACGCAGTCGCATTCCAGAACAGTGATTTTAACGGCGTCGTTCTCCCCCGAAACGTTAGGATTACGCGAACGCGCGCGCACGCCACCATCGCACAGTTTAACGGCCCCTCAGGTTCGAAAGTAATTAGGTTAATTCCGTTAAAAGCTTTGCGTGAGCCAGGTACCACCGAAATTATCCGTGGTTCTCTCCACGTCGAAAAAAAAAACAGAATCGCGTTCATCCCGACGATTGTTTCGATGACAAATCAAGAAAAACAGCGACACAGCGGTAACTAGATTCTTTCGAATCGATTGCGTAACTTTTCCGATGAAATTTTATGCGAGAACGTAACGACGGATAGACGAGCACGAAACGACCGAGGAAAGTTGAAATGAATTTTTCGATGGAGATTTGAGGAAAAGGATGAAATTGGAAACGCATGGAAACTGTTCGCCGTTGGCTAGCAGTACATGCATGGTTATGTACGTATAAACTCCACTTAGAATTTTCACTGGCAGCACTTCACTGTGCCAAGTAATTATTTCGCCGGTTGGCGAACTTGTGGGGGAAATTTGCGGTGGCGAAATTTTTTGCGAAATTACTGGACGCTTAGCGAATCTATTAATGCTACGTGGAAATGTTTCGTGATTAGTAACTGAGGTGTCTGAGAAACAGGCAAGTTTTAATAATATAAAATGAATTTGTGAGTTCCATGAAATCATTGACCAACGACATCGTCCCTATCTAATAAGGAATACCACTCAAGTGTAACACATTGTTTTTCATGCAATTTGGTGCATAGGTAGTATTTTGAAAAATATTTTACCCGTATTTATTTTAGCTGCTAACATTCATATACATGTAGAAGATGAAAGCAACCTTGAAGTACGGGGGTGAAAAATGCATTTTCCTTAATATCTCGCAAACTATTCGACTTAGAAGAACTATTTAAAAAAAAACCTGTGAAATACCAAATTTTTGAAACAATGTATTAAGGAAAATATATTTTTCACCCCCAACTTGGGCTGTTTTCATGCCCTAGATATGAATGTCAGCGGCTAAAAGAAAATAAGTGTCAAATATTTTTCAAAATACTATCCCTGTATTAAATTGCATAAAAATTGGTGTACTACATTTCAGTGATGTCCGTTATAAATGTAAAAACTAATTCCCAATGACTATGTTGTCGAATGATTAGGCAAATTTACCGTATCTAGAATCAAGTAGAAGTTTATTCACTTAATAATGAATAAAATATTTAAAAACCCGATTAAACTAGATGAAGCTAGCAAAGAAATGCATACAATCGGTAGTCTGTCAATGACTGTCAACTAACAGTCTACAAAGAAGCATCTACGATTTTGTCATTACTTGGAACTTTTTACTCTCGATTCAATTCTCTATCAGATCCCAAAGAGATATTTTTTCCTGGAGCATTTTAAATAATTAACATTTCTCACTTCTCTATCAAGTCGCTCAAACATAATTCTCGCCATGAAAAACAGAAGAAGGACAGATAATTAAGTGAAAAGAAGGAAAATCCAAAGAAGGGAACCGAGAAACCGATGTCACGAAAGCAGTCGTGCTTTCATTACGACTGAGCAGGTATTACCGCAGCCTGGAAGTTTTTCAATTTTCAAGCATCGAAACTCGAAAGCGAGTATGTTATCATCGGGAATTGTGCGCCGACCGTGGCAGGGGACACGAAAGCGCGTCACGCTAATCCAAGAGCCCTGCTTCAGGTGCGCGTGGCCGCCTGTAGAACGCAATCCATAATTAGTTTCGCCATTAAGCGACTTTGAAGTTTGCCTCGCGATGATAAGCTTAACCCACGCTTGCGCGCCGGCGCGTTACCTTTGGTACCGTGGTACTTCGTTCAGTGACGATATTCCGTTTCGTTCGTTTCGAAAACAGGCGACAACTGTTTCCAGAAATCAGTCGAAACAAAATAACGTTTAATGACAGACAATGAAAAATGTCCACTATACATTACGTTTCGAAATGCCTAGGTCGTATTTTCATCTGCATTCTAATAACAAAATAGAGAACTTGTAGAGGGACTATGATTCTGGAGATTACACTCAAAATAAAGACATTTCTACAGGGAGAGAAAAAAACCATTTATGTATTGCACTGGTGATTCTAATTATCATTTTGTTCTAATTATACTACTAGAGCTGAAAATCATTTTCTTCGGATTATTCCGTGATAGTTTCATTTCATGTCATAATTAGACTGCGGAAGTTTATGCAAATTCACAATTTCAAATACTAATATCTACTCGTCAAAATGAAAATGGAGCAGAATTTTGAATTCTCTGCTGGAGGTTTCACTACGTTAATACCAGCACATAATAGTATGACAATTTATTAAAACCTTTATTTAATTGCATTTCCCAAGTTAAATGAGACTATGAATGTATAAACATCCGTAATTTAGTTACAGACTTAGTGTTACACTAGAAAGAGTATGGTTAATCGATAGTACCTAAGTGTTACTAGTGTATGAAAACTTTTTTCTGTCACTATGTACATTAAGTAGTTGACATAAAAACGATCGAAGTTCCTTTCAGTCTTTAATATTCTGTTGCGTTAAAATGCAAGCTGGTGGCCATTTCAAACACATAAAACACCAGTAAAATGAGTAACTTAGAATTATGCTATTATGGATTCGGCAAACCAACTACGAAATTTTCAGTACAATTTATTGTTTTTCTTTGTAAAATAAAATTTGCGTCTATTTCTAATAGTTACCAAAAAAACGACTTCAAACAGTATGTGTTGTCAACTTTGGGTACTAAAAGTTTATTTTACAATTATAATTGTCTGTATAATATCTACTGGAAAGTATTTTCTACCTACTTAATTGAGACTTCTAACTCATCGCAAACTTGCCTTCACCGCCGCATTCAATGAAGTTCAAACGAAAAGCAACGATCTGTCTGTCGTTCGCGGTGTAAGAAGAACATGAGTTTCCGCAGACGAAATCATCGCTAGGTAATTATGTTTACGCGAAACGCCAGCGAAACTTTCAGAGGTAGTGTACACAACGTGATGCAACGTCCTCAGAAGACGAAGATTCGCTCTCATACACGCCCTCTCACAGCAATAAACAAATTTTTCTACCGTTACGTTTCGCGATTCCCGAATGAAGCACGTCCGTGTTTTTTTCTCTCGTCGCGACGAGCACTCGTTCCGGTTGTTTCGTGTGAGTTTGCTTCGAGCAAATGCTATAAGGAACGCTCGAAGGATTACAGCGTATGGAAATTCAACCAGCGTTGGATACGAATGACGTTACCGAAAACATTGTCCGCCTGGTTGGTTACATTGACTGTTCGACCATTTGTACTTCTATGTACTTCAATATACTCCTATGAAATCCTATGTACTTTTATGTACTTCTTTGTACTTCAATGTACTCCTATGTACTTTTATGTACTTCGTTGTACTTCTTTATACTTCTATGCACTTCTATGTATCATATTATACACTCCCCCCCCCCATTATTCTAATAAATTGTATACGAAAAAGTAAGTGGAATAAATCCATTGGTTAGTAAACTAAAAAAGAATGCCAAAGCGGCAATTGCTGATTTTCACGAAAGTTGTGAGAAACATTGTGAAAAGCATAGATTAACAATTATTAATCCGCGAATTATATTAGATTAATTAGTGGATCAATGATAAAGCCAAATAAAGGAATCATATTTGCCTATGACTAGATTATAATAGACAAAGATGTCGATAACTATTTAATTAAAACTTTCTATTATAGAAGATGTTGCGGTGTACTCACGACAAGCTGACAATTTGCCACTGCTCGTTGATAAATTTATATCCCGGAGCTCTGTAGAAGGTGGTGCGATTATGGAAGTTTACTTGCAACACACTTAAACTTTAACAAATGTATCAGAATGCGTCGTATGTGTACCTATGAATATGTATACTACTTGTATTCACTCTGACTGCTAGATGTGTTCTCGTTAATGGCTGAACGTGTTCTGTCTGATGCTTGTCTGCGTAATGACTCGCTGGTACGGACCAGCTTGTGTTGGCTGAACGTCTATGTGGTGGTGGAAAATGCAGAATTTTCATTGTTGTATGCTATGGAAGCAGGGCTGGCGTATGCATTGTTTCTAGGATTCCAGGAAGTCAGCATCGAAAAACAATAAAGAACTGCCCTTAGAGATTCTGAATATTTTGCACGATATCTACAGCTGTCCGGGAATACTTATTTATGACGGTTGTCGACCGTACCGACAGCCTAAGATACAATGACAATTACGACCATCGCCTACCTGCGTTAGGGTCCAACAGAAGACATTATTGAAAAGAAAACATTAGTTTCTGGACGAGTTAATCTTGTCAGAGTCACGTGGATGTGAACAAATATCGATAAAAACTATGGATTTCAAACTTATTTACAGGATTACAAACTACTCACAATATGATGACATTTTCGAAGAATTTGCGGAATTCCTGTCATTATGAAATGCCATGGAACAGTTATCGTGCACTTATAACTGTCATGGGACAATTATCGTGCACTTATGACCGTCATGGGACAGTTAGCGTGCATTACAAGTTGTAATGCACGCTAAACACACTAACGTAATTTATGTACGGATGTACTTGTAACATACGCAGCCGCGACGCTAACAGAACCATAGCTTACATTGTTACACTCTTACATCAGTACCCCAGATCCCACTCATCACAAGGAAGAAATTGGCCAGCGTGTAACCGATTTTTTGCTACTTTATAAAATCGACTGAATTAAGTATGTCTGATCTATACGGCGGTTACTCTACTTCCTACGTATCCTTGATTCATGCTCGTTGATATCGTAGAAAAGCAGGATTCGTGCTTTCGGGCAGAGAATAGCAGACGAATACTAGTAAAATTGTAATACATTCTATGTTATGCCCTGAATACAACGATAATTAGGATGTCGCGACGGACGTATCGATGTCACGCGTTATTCTCACACACACTTTGCACACTTCTACAGTGCTCAATCGTACACACTGGGTGGGAAAGGAGTTCCGTGCGTAGACGTCGCAGCAGCCGATGATTCTGCTGATAAATCGGGAGAACTTTCTCTCTCTGCTAGTTAGTCCGCAGTACAAAAGACTCAAGAGACACACTACGTGGTCCCTGTACCCGTTTCCAGCACTGGTAGAAAAACCTCGACCGTGCTTATGCCCCTATTCTAAACTCGCTCACAATACCGACCGGTATAACAAGGAAGATACTGGCAGGACACGAAGTGGTCTGTTCAGTTCTTCAGTCACCAGCTCGAGACTGTGAGTGAAAAGTGTTAGTAAGGACCATTAAACGATCCAGAATTATAGCAGGGGTTGCAAAACCTTTCTTATTACTAACATTAGGCGAAATAAGTTTGTAGACAAGTCATTCCGACTTTACAAGAATCCGATGGTTTCAAGTAGCACTTACGTTCGTGCGGTGTATTATAGTTCCAAATTCTCCCTTACAAAATTTCCCGAGTTCTTATCGATGCCCGGTTCACCGTACGCTTCCTCAAACACAAGTTCTACTTTACGCATTTAAATAGATGTCAAATGATTGTTATTTTAGTATAAATTGATTTTAATAGAATTGATTTTATAAATGATTGGAATTTAACGCTGTGCGTCCGATAGTCTGCTACGGGTTCGATCTCGTATCAGCTGTGCCACGGCGTGGTTAGTGCTCGTGACTCCTCTGTTTGAGGCACGTACGCGTGAGGATGTAAGAGACGGTTTGCTCTTAACACCAAGTCGGTTTGACTTCTCTACAACGTACCGTTTTTCGCCTGACGGACTCTATTCTCTATGCGCGACTTATCTGGATCGCTTCCAGACGTAGAGTGAGGATCGACAAGCTCGCACCGACCTCCTTCGATCGTGATTGAGTGCGGAACGGTGCGCACGCATCCGCGGTAATTAGGTGGAATATCGCAATTACGAAGATCTTCATACGACGCTCGCGGGTCGCAAGGCGGTAGCGGTGATGGGGGAATTCGATCTATCCCTGAGAATCCCTACTACTATGTAATCGTCGAAATATGATGCAATTTGGACGGTTACAACATAGACATATATAAACGGAGCATAAACTGGGCGGGAAAGTATGATTCGGGGTAAAGGGGTGGTTAGTTATAAATCGGGTAACTTCATTCCTTTTCGGTGCTATTCGGGTATACAATCACGATACATACATGTATGCTATGAGAGATGAAAAGAATATACTTATTATACGTTAAAAATTCCGTGTGTCGTGTAGTTTGTATAGATATATGTATTTAACAAAATTAATAAATAGTATAAAGCATTAAATAATAGTACGGCACATAGCCCATCAGCCATTAATAACGAGCCGAATCGAGCCGAATGCATCCGAAGCTAACCGACGTGTATCTAACGACCGCTGTCTTTTCCCCTTCAATCCTACGGTCCCCGCGCCCAAAGTGGTAACTTATGCTCCGTCTACAGGTCTAAAGGTCGTGTTTTACAACTTTTTAATCCGAGGCTATAATGAAAATTTAATGAATACATATCGAAGATTTATGTTAGTTATATACATGTTGAAACTTCCATTGAAATCGGTTAATACAGAAACGAGCGACAGACATCAAAAGATGTGAGAATTGTTAGATTTACTACAGTTGTAGATCGAAAGTCGGGAAAAACTGTGATCTTCAACCTTTTTAATCGTTTGTATCTCGTAGCAACGTTAACCGATTTTGATGAAATTTTCAACATGTATATAACTAACATAAATCTTCGATATGTATTTATTAAATTTTCATTATAGCCTCAGATTAAAAAGTTGTAAAACACGACCTTTAATATTTTCTTCGCGATTCGGACAAATTGCAACTTTTTCAAATTTTTCTTTCCTCATCATTTAGTAAATTAATGTCTTCAACTTCACAACAAAAATTCAAGTCATTTGGACCAATTTTAAAACAGTTGTTCCGTTTTGAAGCGTCTACGAATACTTTTTACACCCACTGTATGTCTATGGGCACAGACGAGATATAAGAATAGACCTAACATCTTATGGGACTTCGTGTCCCACGAAAATCACGCTGGTTAGAGTACACCTCTCCATAAAAGTTTCCGATTTCAGGAACTACGTTCGATACTGTGATAACGCACAGCACACACACACCCATGACTGCATATAGCAATACATATATACATTATTGCATTGGTTTCGCTACCAAGGAATGTAATATTGATATGGTGCGGGGGCTTCTGACGCCCCCAAAGCATGGGACAGAAAATTATATTGCATATTAGGTCTATTCTTATATCTCGTCTGTGCTATAGATTACAAGCGTAGTCTGGCGGCGCGCAGCAGGGGCAAACGGCGCGCGACGAGGCGGCCTGTAGCGCGGACCGTTTAAGCTGATTTATTTCGCGTGGGCCGCAAATAGAATTTTGAAAACTAATGGAAAGTACTGTAACGAGGAAATATAATGCATCGGGAGTAGTTAACCCCCACCCCCTCCCCCACGGCGAAATTGCTTCTTATGAAAACTTGTTCGACGAAGTCGTTCGCCGGCGGTCGAGGAAAATTGCTGGTTGCTCAAAGAAGATTGCTACGACGGCGAAGAGGAAGAAAAAAGACGTAGCGGCGGGGGTGCTGCGCCCGCTCCCGCGCGAGCGTAACGTAGAGGAGGACGGGCGGATCGGCCGAATAATATTGCGGCGGCAAGCGTGTTTACTCGTCGAGAAGTTTTGGAGCAGCCGGCTGGTTGGTTCGTTACGGCCGCAACTCCACTTACAAGTAATTAGACTAACAAGCACGGAGCGCGCAGACCGCGAATTTCGACTGGAAATTCAGTGACTGGCTTGTCGGTGCCGGCGTCATGTTCCATCAGCGTTCATTTTCCTCATTGTCCTTTGCTTTTTGAGCGGTGACTTAAGATGATTGCCCTGTCATCGGGTCAATTGCGAATTGAATAACAAAGTTTCGGGACGTCAATTGGGTTTCTTCGCTGAATGACCTACTAAATGTTTTAGGAAGAAAAATGAGGACGACTGAAAAATATAATACTGACGCATTGATTAACAGATTAACACGTTAGCCCGATATGGATAATTGGTTTAGCTAAAGTGATTATAAAATCGATTACTGGGGAGGAATAGTAAATGAAATAAACTGATCTAGGGTTTATGAATTAAAATGAGGTTAAAAAGAAAAAGTCGTGGAA
>NW_015373949.1:1230999-1338095 GCF_001272555.1 Dufourea novaeangliae | reverse complement strand
CGGAAGAGCCCGTATAGACTAAGTCTGGTAGTTAAAATATTCATAATTTGAATGAAAAAATAGTCAGCTAATTGCCTGGTAGACCGAAAACCTCGTTCTCGTCACTTACACTTCTCTAAAACTGAGACGGTGCAGCTAATAACTAACATTATTACATAAATCATTTTTATTAAGATAAGCTGGCAGGAGCTTATTATGCGGGACACTAAAAAAGGAGGAAAAACATAATGTTCGACTTTCCAATCGTTTTTAACTTCAAAATAATGAATGTCTAATTTACATATACCTTCCATCTATCTATCACGTAAAGACCATCTATCAGATGCATTTGTGTTTGTCTCGTACTGCAATCGTCCTAGTGGAGGGGGTAATATAATAATGTGGTTGAGCGTCCGATCCAATAGCGCTGTGCCGCTGGCGATTTGTAAAATTTATCTGGCCACCAGCGAGCCAGCGATGTCGGTGAGATAGTAGCGACGGGAATCTGGGCTATCCTATCTATGGGGGTGATTGCGTCATAGAGAAAGTCTGCGTTGCCAAAAGGGCTTCTATGTATTCCTCGAACTACATACATTATTAATGAGTTCTTCCACTACCACGTAATGCATTTCACGAACTTATAGTTTCAGTATTCGTAAGTAGTTTCAATAGTAAGTAACTCTATCGTTAACTAAAATGTATGGATTCACTTTTCAATAGCTGTGTAATATACACACTCCCTCTTTTCGAGTAACTATTTATATGTATGTTACTAAACTGATATATATACTTCTTATGCGATTAGATACAGATTATATGTATACATAAGAATACACACGCAGATATGAAGGATAGTACAAATGATAAACCTATACAAAATGGGGCAATAACTACGTCCACTTTGAATATTGCCGTTATTTGTAATAATATGAGAAAATGTCACATACAAAACTTACACGGTATAGAGGGGGTATATTGTGACACAAACATTGTCTGCGTGGGTGAAGGCATAAAGGAGATTTCAAGGTCATCTCTATTTTTTTTAATGACATGCTATGTTTTTTTTATCGCGATGTGATAGCCGGTGTTGAGACGACTTCAGCGAGCTATCATTGAAGGTCATGCAAGGTCAAATGTGGTAGTAAAATAAACTTTCTTACATTACAAAAAATAGAGATGACCTTGAAATCTCCTCTATACCTTCACCCACGCAGAAAATGTTTGTGTCACAATATGTCCCCCTTTATATCCTCTCACCTATTAATGCAAGATCCAACCTAGGTCCTCCAGATTGATTATAAAGTTCCTTATAACGCTAATACTGTGAGTCTCCCAAATCTCTAGATCCCTAAGATTAAATATATACTTATATATTTATACTTATATATTTTATAATGAAATTGTTCGTATTCAGTTTCATAGATTCAACTTCCTATGAATTACATGTCTATTGTTTTACGGATCAATGCTCATAGATAGAGCCTCGCATATTTTATATCGAATCCGCAGTGCCTAGGTTAGCCAAATATTCAAAGATATGAACATTGTGTCCCATGAGTTCAAAGTCATTCGCAATCAATCATATTGGTACCTGTATCATCTCAATTGGGTCCATTAGGTTCTATGCTGCCTATATCCTGTCAAATGCGCTTAGAATTACCCATATCGACTCACTTCGGCCGAAATGAACCATTTCATGTTTCACACATCCAAACCAGTCTCTATCAATTCTCGTGGGCTCAATGTAATCTGTATGAGTTCCCACGAGTTCGATATCGTCTGTCGCGCGTCCCATGACTGTGATAGTGTCTAAATTGAATCCCACAGGTCCAAAGTTGGCCGTATCATACCTCCTGAGTCCAGTATCGTCTGTTAGTGTCCCATAGGGGCTACCTATATTGTGTTCGACGGCTTCTATAACGCTCGCGACATATCTTATAATTTCAAAGGTGGCATGCAATCTTGTAATAACCACGCAACGCACATTCATTCTCCTATTTTATAGTTGCCACTTTTTAAGAGACATAAACATTTTCTGAAATATTATGTCGCAGCTACAGAAACGCTTTCGGGTCGGTATTTCTTACAGCTTTCCATTTATGCTGTCGAACCTAACATTTTTGATCATAGAACATACATTACAATATTTACTGGAAAAATTATTATTGATATAAAAAGAGGATAATTTTGTGTCCGTCAAAGTGGCAACAAAGTAAACAATTACATTTACCAGGATCATCTTATATCTACAATAATTCTCGTGTATCGCTTTATTTCGAAATATTGTTTTGAAAATCAAACAGATCTTTAACGCTTGTGTCAGTATCAAGAGGACTACTTTAAAGACGATGGCTTCGCATCGTCACATCTATTTGAACACATTGCGGACCAGAGACGTGATTCACCTTCGTTGGTTTTGGAAGCGTTTATGACCAAAAATGTAGACTTTGGTCGATTGTACATTCATACATGATGAGTTTAATAAAATAATAAATATTTTACACTTCAAAGAGAATTAGAGATCATACGATGCTTTAGCAATGTGTTAATTTTCAAAATAAACTTTTTAAATAAACAGTTGTCGAAACTTCATTGTCACATTTCTTACATCGCAATCAGTTATATTAAATCAACGAAAACACTAAATTACCTACATCAAAGGTTTAACACTCGAACTACCAACGATAAACGTATTTCTACGTCTATCGGATCAGTAAACATGGCAAACTTTTGAAGATATACAAATTAAATCGTTAATTGTATTTTCATATTTATGTTGCAATAAAAGTCGTCAAAAATCGAAGAAAATGCATTGTTGTGAGACTACTAACCAGACATTTTGATTGCTCCCGTACTTCTAGTGTTAATGTAGGTCTTATACGATCCAGAGGCATCGAGCCTGTTAATGTTTCAAAATAATCTTCTTTGTCACCACGTACATACGTATATATGTACAACACCAAGAACTAGCGTATAATATTCCTCAAACTCGTCAGTCACGAATCTCGACGATCAACGAACCGATACCTCGTTGCACGTGCATCCTGCTCGCGAACGGTTCTCGGGAGTATCCAACAGCGTTTTCCGCCGCTTGGAATAAACTTCGTTGGAGTTTACGTCACGGCGCATAAAAGAGCCCTCAGAGCTGTCTGGTGTCTGGGACAAACACAAATGGCCTAGGCGCCCTCCGAAACCGGACCACCTAATAATCGAGCTAGAAGACGTTCCCCGTACGACGTCGAGGCACGATCGCGTTTTCGTCTCCCGACACAGGGTCCAGAATATTATTCCCCGGGGTGGTATCGGCCGGAAGGAATCAGCACGATCTCGCTGAACGAGCTCACGATGTGTACATAGAACAGCCATCAGGGAGGACCATTCCGGATTACGCTCGAAGATCGCCGATTTCGATCTCCGTGTCCACTCGTGCAGACTCGATCCCTCGATATCTCGGGAGTCACGCTTTCGTTTCGTGCAAATCTCACACCAGGACGGCCATCCAGTTTTCCTTAGAACATTCATCGATTGTTTTCGCTGTCCCGGTCCGTGTCCACGAAACAAATATTTATCCTCCCAGAAACCAATACGCCTCGCCGAAGAAAACGGGGGTCTCGAGGGTGCATTCTTGATTCTGATTTTGTAAGGTATAGCTAGTGATGCGAAGAGTTTCTGAGGTTTGAAGAAGAGACAAATCAACCGGGGGAAAAGAGATTTCGCAATAATATGGGTGATAAAAAGGTAATTTTGAGTTTATAGGAGAGAAAATGTCCGGCCATCTCGAGGTCTGTTAGTTGGCTGCGCGAAAGTCTTCCAGGAAATGATCATTTGGAGTTACACCCGGGGATAATTTTGCCCATCTAAGACTGTACTAAAACTGTATACTCTCTTTCTTGGAGTGAAAATAGAGAGCTTGAGACCTTGGTATCACACGAAATGAGAGGGAATCTTCTCGGCCATTTGCATTTCTATTCAACGTGTAAGCGCTGGCCAGCGTTTCTGGATACCGCCAAGGCGTCTGTCTTAATATCGCTGTATTTAATGTCGCGTGAAGGAATGGGATCTTCAATGATGATATAACGTCACGTTGTTAAAATTTTTCGATGTGTCCCCCAGAGTTATACGCTGGATTCATCAGGTGTCGTAAAATATGCGAAAGCGACTGAGCTGACTGATGATACGAGCGCACTCGGGAACCGTAAAGTTTTGAAGGCTCTATAAAGAACTGGAAACGATAGATTCTGAAACCTCAGAACACATAAAGGTTGATGATCCATTCGTATGGATTCCGTTGAGAAATTTTCAATTTTTGGAATTCGTAGAGATCAGTATTCATGAATGCAGGAGGCATGTGAGGGAACTTGAAATGTCAAAGGAAGGCCCTTCAGGGTAGTATTAGCAATATTGGACTTTTTATAAGTTTCCTTTGTAAATCCCAAATCAATCATTTAATTCTACTTCGCGATATCTTGAGTTTGTTTGTAATTCTCAATTGTTAATTTGTTCTAATATATTATTATGCATACACGATGTAACACCAGGAAAGCATAAAGGAAGGAATACCAGACAGGTTTCTAGAGCTCGTGTATTAATTCAGAATAGTGTATTTCCTCAGAAGGGAATTATTTTGAATACCTTATAAGTGATGGGCAACCGCGCCCGCTCGGAAAGCGGCGGGCAGCTGCAGGCTCCTGTGAGGGAATGTGAAGCAGGAAACGTCACGAAATATTTGTGTATGAAGTGAGTAATAGATACGCGTTTTCACTCACACATTTCCCCCACCACTGCTATGTGTCCGCGCGCTGCACGCCGCTAAAAAAACGGTATTATCTTACGAGAATTAGCTACTTTTCGTTTCAGTTCAAAACGTTAAGACTACGCCCAATTCGGGTTGATTTAAGAATATAGTGTTAGCTATACCAATAAATAATTCAGTATTTAGATACTTTTAGTAAACTGATAACACAGTTCAAATTTTCTACGCGTCAAGCTGAATCCCTCCACCAGTCTACTCATTCCTTTTTTCAAAATGGCGGCGAACATCGAAGAACAAGAACAATCATCTCTGAACCTGGTTTCTAAATTCCTTGAAAGTAAATATTGAATTGGACCAAAATATAGTTGACCGTATACTGGTACACCTAACAGAATTTTCTCCTATTTTTTAGTCCTGGTTATTTCGGAATCCACGAACAAGAAGTCAACCGATTAGGTAACGAGTTAATCAGTGAATTTCCGTGTTACTACTTCCGTCAAAGTGACAGACATTTCATACATTACAACCCAATAAATAATTCAATTCAGCCTAATGTGATTTAAAAACAACGGGGAGTGCAGGGAAATGGAAATGGGCGGGCAACGTAAGATTCCGGGTGTGGAAGGCGTTAAGCGAAGCCGTAATCGCCTTATTGCGTGTTAAATCTCATCTTCGCCCGGCCTTCCGTTCTGTCGAAAGCGTTTTCGAGCACACAGAGAGAGCCGGCACGATATGACTCGAGCGCCATTGTTTCGAGCTTGCAGTCACGGGTAAACGCTTATAAGCTGGTAGTTTGGGAATGTAAGGATTAAAAGCCCGTCTAGCTTTCTTTGAAGGCAACCCACCCGCCCGACCAGTCGAGCATGGTTGAAATGCTCTGCTGCTGGAACGTCACTCAGCACGCCCGCGGAATAAATTAAGAATTCGTGATAATATTCTGCGGTGAGCCGCCGAGCTCCTCCGGCCCAGCCATTCTCGTGAGCCTGAATTTGATTTCTTTCCGCGGAGGAATTCGGCGAACGCGATAGAAGATTCCGTTTTCATTCAATTAGCTGAGCGATCGCCTCGGTGAGCCGCAACTATTTCATCGTTTTAATATGGAAATTCGGAGTATGTCTTGAATACTTTGTGTATTTGGGGCAAAGACGGGCACGCAAAAGACGCCGAATGTATCAGATATTAACATTTTCCAATTATTTTTAATTTATTCATTTCCGTTAGGAAATAGCATAGAAAAATACAAATTTGTATGAATGAACATAGGACACAAAAAAGGCTGTGCGTATCTGAATGAAAGAAAACAATTTTGTAGTTGCATTATATAAAAATTTGTTTTCTAGATATGTGTATAAAAATGTTTTGTGTATTGTTAGTAAATGTTAACATGCAAACTGGAGTAAAATACAGGCTTCAATGAAACATAATAATACATGTTGTTTTCAACATAGTAAGGCATCTAGCACAGGAAATATATTTCCATCACATTTCTATATGTATTAATTGACGTCTACAATTGTGGATTTGTCTAAACATCCACAGTCTATTTAGTAATGAGGATTTCTTCCTCATTTATTGATGTTGGCCAAGACACATTTATCCTTTGGATGTAAAAGAAATTTTTTGTATGTCTAGTCTTCAAATAGGTTCACTCCACTTGTTTCGTTTTTTTTCACTCGATCGGTCTAAAATATTTTATATCGTGTATAATCTGGTTAAAGAGATTCTTAATTAAAAAGAAAATTCCTTATGCAAGATAAAATCGAGAACGTGAAATGAAACGGTATTTGTTGTAAAAGCAACTGCAAACTTTTCTCACAGTTTCTCTACCGTTAAACCAATTGTTGACAAAACCAAGAGGAAACAAATCTGACGAGGGCCCGTGTAATCATCGCGCGGCCCATATTCGCCGATACGTCATTAAATATTTCCTCGCCGCGTGGTATTTATCTTGCCGCCGCTGTTACATATGCATACTGGCCGTATCTGCATATTTCACCTGTATCAAAAGGTAACTTTCATACCGAGGCATTTACATGATTACCACCGAGCATCGAAAGCCTTCGATTCTCACCTAAACACGCACCTCACGATTCAACAACTGTATTCTCGAACTGTCCAATGTCAAGATTGATAACGGTCAAACGCCGACCGAAATATTTCTGGTTTCGAAAAAACTAGTTCGTAAGTTACTCATAAAATGTAGTTAAAATCAGTTAAATAAAATGATTAATATATAATATTTCCTTTCATTACTAAGGTGATATTGTTGTTCAATCATTTGTGGTAAAATACAAATTATTCATTTGTATACCTATCTATATTCGACTTCTAATTGTTACAATTAATAACAATTCGCATTATAAAATAACTGATAAAATGTTTAACAACCCCCACCGAAAATGTGATTAGTATAAACATTACGTTGCTAAAAATATTTAATCTATTGTGGAATAATTTCCAGCGAGTTAAGAGAGGCCAAACATTCTATTGTTAATTATAAGAATATGTGAAACTGAATACTTCAATAAAGTGGGAGAAATCATATATATGTATATTCGACTATTTTAGTAAATTCATTCCATTTTAATTTGTTATTTATAATCGCGGTCATTCCTGAGTTGTTGGCGACCCAGGTGCAAAAACCATTTCGTCACTCTAATTAATTTAATATTATTTATTTAAGAATGTAGTATGCTGTGATTACTATTATACAGTGGATTCCGATACATTTATGCTGAAGTAGTGATACTTATTTAATATTATTTATTTAAGAATGTAGTATGCTGTGATTACTATTATACAGTGGATTCCGATAAATTTATGCTGAAGTAGTGATACTAATTGTAAGTATAGATACGGTTCGAACGTAGGAAGGAACAGCGTAAATGAAATAAAAAGATAAGCGAGTATCCCGGCAACTAGGGCCGACGACATTTTCGTGAAAGGAAGAAGTTGTTCAGAATGTTAATTATAAGTATAGATACGGTTCGAACGTAGGAAGGAACAGCGTAAATGAAATAAAAAGATAATCGAGTATCCCGGCAACTAGGGCCGACGACATTTTCGTGAAAGGAAGAAGTTGTTCAGAATATTGATTTCTACAACACATTCGAAAATCGTCGAAATCGGTGGCGAAGTAGTTCTTCAACAAGATCACCATAGTTTTAAACAGCTATCATGCAAAAGAGTTATTTAAAAATGTTTATTTTTATAAAATGAAAACGTCCTTAAAAGAAAACGTATCCATCGTTAATTCTTCTTGCAAATTTTCAAAACAAGTGTATTTTTATTGCATTGCAAAAATAAATTTCTGTATAAAACAGAAAACCATTTAAAAATAACGATCCTTTACGATTACAGTGAAAAAATATGAAGTTTGTATCTTTAATAATTGCTGAGATTAAAATTCTTTTGTGAATCTAATTTTCGTAAAAATCGATGCAAATTGCCCACTTTGAGGGTCTGTATTTCTGAAATAGTTCGTGCTGCAATACAAATTTGTGTTTCGATCGCTTTTCTGATCAATATCAAATTAACCTCCGACAAAAAGAACGACAGTGTATCATCAAAGAACAGAGAAGCGCGGGAAACAAGACTGGGGGATAAGGTTAACAGGGCCGAATAGGGGAAACTCGGTCAAGTGCCGCCGGGTCGTTCGTATTTGCGGTCACGGGGGACAATCGTCATCGAACCGCGAACGAACGGGGCCGATTCCCAAGAGAAAACGAAAGCTCCGCCGTGGCCTTATTATTTCTGATATCCAGTCATCGAGGCGAACGATACTATCGAGGGATTTTCATCGATGAAGCAGCGCGCTTCTCGGAGGATCATTTGTGAGGAAATAAACGGGTCTATGTCCGCGTATCGCAGTGATCCTGTCGATGCTTCGAGCTCGTTTCCGATTGTTCCACCGTAAAAGAACATTTCCATGCGGCGCACAGCCGTTTGACTGTGTTTCCTGGCCGCTTCAAACCACGCCCTGTGGGGCACTGGAAACGAAGCAAAGGGATACAGAACGATTTATACGGTGAAGATTGCGTATCAGGTTGGGCCGCGAGAAATCCTGGGAACTCCGCGGCACGCGGCCACAATACAAAGAAGCTGCAGTCTGAAAAGCCGATGGACGTCCGAGAACGATCGGGGAACAAGAAGTCAATAGTTCGTATTGAGGTTTTCTCGATACGAAATTGTTGAAGCCGGATTAATGCTGTTTCATCTCCGCGGTTGTTGCAGCGAACAGAAAGGCGATCGAGTAGCGGAACATAATATTTGTGCAGATACAAGGAAAGGACTCCAACTATCCGACTTCGATTTTAACGGGGTTTTGTATGATAATAGTATACAGGTTACTAATAATGTTATGTGAAATACAGTGATTTGTCGACACTAGCAACGGCGTTATTCCCAGCACTGGGCGAGTCCCCCTCCGGAATCAATCAAAACAGAATACACAGAAGCTAAGTAGGTGCTCCGGCTTTGGGTAAGAAACAAATTTATGAGGGGCTGAAAACCTTTCCGCTTTGCCATGAATGCTTCGAAACGGGCCCGAGAACGTCGCACTCATCGAGACCCGTGCTGTATTAGGTGTAGACACTCGATAATTTTAAGGATATAAACGATTAAGGTTACGATCCCTCTAGATGTACTATGAATATAAATCACAGTTATCGAAGTTGCGTTGGTAAAGCAATACATAAATAATTCGGTAAATGGGTATCGATGCCAGGACCCCCGATGTACTAGCCAAACAACCTTATACTTTGATAAGTTTGCCTTATATTCATAATACAGTACTGTGTCGATGAGTGCGACGTACTCGAGTCCGCTTCAGAGCGTTCATGGCAAGGCGAAAAGGTTTTCATGAATTCAATGATTAATGAAGCAGGTATCTCAAGAGAAAATTCTCCACGCAATTATTTGGACTTTCTTTCATAAGGAAGAAAACAACGAATCATGAGTCTGGCGTTTGTTAATGGTATCACGATAAATTGATGCATTTCCATTAACCTCGAAGATCGTGCATTAGTTGGTCGATTCATCGGGAGTATCGGGAGCGGAAGCGCTCAAATGGATTTTTTCCCTAAGTCGAGCCTCTCTCCTCAGGCAAAGAACTTCCGTAATTCGCTTACGCATTCGTGACGGACTTATCCTTGCTCTCGCTTCCGCGGACTTTCCGTGTATATCCGGACTCGATCTCGAGGAGAGCGTGAGTGGTGGGCGAGGGGTGGGTAAGGAGGATAGAAGAAAGTGAAGCATTTAATCGGCTTGTAGTCTCCGTTTCGTACTCGCGTTGGATACGATACAGCTCGGTGTATTCTCGTTTCAGCTTACGTAGTTCCGTTCGAGGAAACAGTTTCGTCTATGATAATTCCCAACTGCGCTCGAGAATGTTTCACTTACGGTGAGGCGCGATTTTCCATCTACAGGCTAATTGTAAGTTTGTGTCGAGCCTTGAATTTTCGAGGAGATGATTCTAAGGATTAAAATCGATTGCGTCTTGTTTCTATCGGAGCGAAGTTACTCAATGAGTGGGAAATAACTGGAGGGCTGTAATCCAAATCGTTGGAAGATTATGGTACGTGGGTACTATACTCGGAATATTATTATACATATTTAATAAGATTAATACTAATTTTAGAAAGTCTACTCTGTACTAAGACAGAAAGTGTAGGCCGAAGATCAAGATTTTCTCTTTTTTTTCGTAAAATTACAGACAATAATGAATGGCTTGTTTCAACGATCATTTACTTTTTATCGAGTTAATATATTGATTCGTGCACTTGGGAAATATGGTCGCAATTTATTGTGAAAATCTATCCTTTTTCTTGCATACATTTTTGGGAAATTAATATCTCATAATATTATTCATATTATTCTACATTATAATAATATTATAAGAGAATGTACATCTACTTTCATATCTACAGGACACCCAAGTGTACGTTGCCAGAAAATTTTGGAATGTAAATTTTAATTAAAAAGTATTACCTCGAATAAATGTTTGACATTTTTTGTAAATGTCAAATCTTCTGACTCATAATCAGTCATCATGACATACTCAATGTTAAATTTTCATAATATTTTTAAGATATTCAATTCTATTGTTTTATGATTTTATTATTGAGAACCTTCTGTTAATACTTTCAAGTAGAGATCACTGGGCAAAGAATTAAACATTTACCAATACTTTTATACATATATACAAAAATGTCTTGGAAGTAAAATATTATAAGTAACAAATTGAAGAGAATATACTGAAAAAATTAATTGTTTCTTAAGTGGAAATAGTTGTACAACTATATACAGGTTAAAATTTGTAATTATTTCATATATGTAATATTTATAGGAATAATCATTTATATAAAACAGTATTATTGATTCAGTTTTACTTTGTACTATTGTAATAAATTTTGCAGTATCACGCCCTAGGAAAACATTTTTATAATAGGTATTAATCTCATTTATAAACTCCATATCTGTGAATTTCTAACTTTTTCCAACTTTTCAATTTCTATGATCAATCACCTTAAAGACATTTAACATTCTTATGCCCAAAGAGGTTATGCCCAACACTGACTTTGTTATAAGTTTATCTGCTTACATAACCACTTATATTCAATATGAATTAAGCATAATACGAAATGTAGTTGATTATAACTGAAAACATCTAAAAACATTGAAGCATTTTATTAAAACAATATTATATACACTTCGCTTTCTCTAATGAAATATACGAGTGAAACGCGACACCGTATGTATTCCGTCCTGAGCGTGCTGGACGACAGAGTGGCGTGCGTGCACGTGTGTGAGAAACACGTGTGAACGAAGGGCATTCCCAGGTTGCAATAAACGAATGTCTACTGTAATAAAAAAGTAAAAAACAAAAACCTTAAGAACAAACTTATTAAAATCAATCTCTATATCCGCAACTATCGACCCTCGTCATCAAACGAACGTTAGCACAAGACAGTAAAAAAAATCCGAAAATGAAGATCGAAGGATATGTACAATTCTCGCCAACTAAATCGAGCAATCCGTGGGGTAGACGCTCGCAATGTTCAAGTTCGACGACGGAAGAGGAATCGGCCGCGTAAGCGGGTTTCCATTACCGCGCAGCGAGTGGGGAAAGAAAAGTGGCGACGAATGACAATGAAATACAGCGTCGAGTCGGAGGGGGGCGATACTCGGTACCGGGAGCTTCCGTGCTACCCCTGGAAGGCCACTTCTGCCCTCTTCAGGGACACGAAGTTGCCCCGACTAATGCACGGTAATCGCACGGTAGCTGACGAACACTCCACAGACTTGACCTCCTCGACGGCATGAATGATTCAGCGAGCGAGTAGAGGGCGGCGAGGAGGGTCATTATTATTATAAAGGGGAATGAATTTTACACGGACCCCCGTGAAGAGAGAAAGAGAGACAAACTACATGAAGACAGACAGAGTATCACGACCGACTGGTAACATTTACGAGTCCAAGTTGACGTTCAAATTAGATTGATAAGACCGATGAAACCAAGAGGATCTTCGTTCGACAGGATAGGAATAAAATTTAGTACTACTGCTAGTTCGATAATGCACTCCTGATCGAAGTTAAAACCCTCGGATATTCGATTAAGAATATAGTTTAAAGGCGAAAGAACAAAGGTAAAGAGGGTGAGAATCGTCTGAATTATCACAAGGGTACGTCATCTCCCCTGAGGTATGTGTGTGTGTGCCCTTCTCTCTTGGTTCTATGAAATTCCTGTCATAAGTCTCTTAGGTAAGTTGATTGGATTGGTCGGTCGCAGCAGCCGCATCTGGTAACCCTATTCTGGAATGGGAGAGGGAAGAATCGACCGGGATTTATCGTACGAGCCGCCGTATATTGATGCCGCAGCTTAGATTTCGATTTGGACCGGGGCTTTAAGCGGGGTCGTCGAATGGCGCCAATTTTCGGAGGGGGCCTCGTGAAACTTCGAATGTACAGGACGGATGAAACTTTATGAAATTCATGAGAGATGCGCGCGCGCGAGCGCGACCGACCGGTTGGCTTTGGTGGGAATATTCTACGGGAAATTGTCGCAGTTTAGCGGTGAGGAAGTTTCCCCATGGATTTTCTGTATAAGTCTCGAATCTTTGACGGAGAGGGCTTAGAAATTTTTCAGTTCGGTGGAATGATACCACACGCGGTGAACTCAATCTTCACGCGTTTACCGGTATTGGTGTGTCTTGACGAACGGAACGTTTCACTGCATGGTTCGATGCCTGAGATGCCTGGAAATGAACAAAGAAGAGAAGGTTTAGCTTGTTTTGTGCATCATAAGAATGTAATTTGGAAAATTAATATCGAGAGGTTTTTAAAAAATGTGCTCCAAACTTGGGAAATGTTTAGGAAAGATAGTTTGAAACATAAAGAATCAAACTTCTAGAATGATATTAGCTTTTTTTATTAACCATAAGAACGTTAGTTTAGAAAATTAGTATCGAGAGGTATAGAAAATATATTCCAAACTTGTGAAATGTTTAGTAAAAGATACCTTGAAAATTAAAAAATCAACTGTTAGTAATGGTTTCAGTTTTTTTTATGTTCACAGTCGAATTAGTATCGAGACGTTTAAAAAATATCGAGGGGTTTGAAAAATGTATGTATATGTACAATAATGTATATATACATAGGCCAAAGTAACCAACTGTAACTTTGAATTTTTTCAAATCCTAGTGCAAAGTTCTTTGGTGGTTAAGTTTTTATATTTAAAATAAATTTTCACGATAATTTTTGCGGAATTAGTCTCTTTGGCAAATGAATAATTCATATAGCTTATTGGCTGCGAAATGTTTAGTAAGAACAGCTTCAAACATAAAATATCAACCCTTTAATAATACGTTGAACTTTGTATCTATAAACGTAAAAGGTAAACCATTGTCATAAGAACAAGTCCACTGGACATTTTTATAAAAGTGTCTCAAGAACTTATTATTTCATATACCCTAATTTATCCAGTATATAGTCATATAAGGATCTTTCTTCCTCTCCGTGTCAAGTGAATATTTTTTATATTTCTCCCTTGAAACCGTTGAAAATATTTAAATACTGTTATTATGTCTGCAATGCAACTATGTATCCATAGCCCAGTCCCTGAACATACAGAATTCTCGGCAAGTGAAACCTATATGTGTATCACATTATTAAATTAGTATTATTTTTGATATTAAATTAATTTTCACACTCTTTAGGCAAAACTGGATCGTTTATGTCCAGGCTTAATGTCGCGTCCGTCCACGTGAATTCTCTTTCGAATCCGCCTGGAGTTGTAAATACGCATCCAGTTGCGACTGTTGCCCGCCAATTTAATATTAGGCAACTGTTTCACGATTCTCTAACTGAGAATGAACCGTATGAGTGCTCGACCGGTGGAGCTGACGAATCGCGAATTACTGTGATCAAGTCTTATCAAACGTGACTTGTCAAAATATCGAATGCGTGTTGCCGATAACTTGTTTGCAAACAAGTCTTTGCAAATGAATATTCACCTCCTAATTGGTTATATCCTGAAGGGACAAGCAACTTCCTGGGTTTTTCCAAGAGACGTGGAGGTGGAAAACCTCTCCTTCAGGACGAAGAGGACAACAGAAAAATATTGCGCACGTGGTCACAATGCGACTTGACCGCGACGAATTTTCAAGTCTCCCAATGGTAGGGTTTATGGCCGTATAGTCTACAAGTCAGCAGCGCCCCGGTAAGGTTCGGCGCGGATGGATCCCAGGTTACCGTGCGTTCGTGAGGGACTGCAGACCAAATGTTCGAGTCTTTTGTCTGTTATTCGTTTTGTTAACGAGATCTAAAGTGCAAGGGGCCAGTGTCGAAAATGTCTAAAATGCCCGGACGAAGGAAATATAATAATCAAAACTAACGGTGTCGTCCGACTCTATAGCCGCCGTTCCTGGTCTACGACGGAACACCTAATTTTTGTACTGCTTTGAGCCTTCAAAAAATCTGATAGAATTCTGGTACACTTATCAACGTCTCCGCTACATTATACAATCGTTAGTCAAGTCAAATGTTTGTAACTTCTATCAATAAAAATAAAAATTCGTTGCAAAGTCCGGAAAAATGGGAGTTTACTTAGGTCATTAGCGACCCACATTATCTACATGTCCTCAATAATGTATACAAATTACAAACACAAAAAACATAATTCCTCCGTGTCAACTAGAAAAAAAAACGCAACGTCAACGGAATCATCTGTCCTATTATTAACCGAGAACACAGAAAGGATGTCGCTCGTAGTAGAAATGATGCGATAAAATCCCTGAGAACGGTCGTGACATCGGAAATGGACCCGCATTGATTTCAGGCGGAAGAAGTTCGCAACAGGACGTTTCCATATGTATTTGCAGATTTCGGGGTAGCCAAGCAGCCGATACCCTTCTTTATCATTTTTACGACTGAGTACGAGGCCTGCGGCGGAGGCGTCCGCATATTTATTCGAGCGTGCCAGCAATAAAACACAGGTTCGCGCCCATAACCTACTGTCTCATCTCTGTTTTCTCGCGGGGGTACAATATTTCGTGTCGGAATTCCGAGACAGTCGGGTGTACGGGAACGAAAGGTGGAGGCGAGGAGGTATGTCTGATTTAATAGGAAAGTGTAGCGAGATTGTATCGCGTCTGGCTGGAAATTTGACTAAGACACCGACGAACTGTTCCCCGAGTAGATTCATCGAGGAACTTTGCGAACCTAAACGCTTCTTCGCCTGTCTACCTAACAGTCTGCCGGAGTTATTTAATTTAATGGAGAATTTATTTGATGAAGACGTGGCACGTTACCATTCAAGTCTTATATTAATAAAATGATTTTAGCTGAAATGATGGTACTTGATAGAAAAAATTATAATACAATTCTGTTGAGAATATTACGATGTTCTAATTACGCATGCGCAGGTAGAGAAGGAATAAGGAAATATGTTGCACCTTATTACTTTGGACGAATCATATTCGGCGCATTTGGATAAGTTTCCAACAGTTCGATGAAATTTTCCAGAAAATTATTATGATCACTATATGCAGAGCAATTCTTTGTGAAAATATATATTGGAAGTGTAAAACTTGATCGTGTAAGACTCGGTTTTCGAGAAAATATTTCTGATATGAAACTTTTAAAGTGTAGCTAATACATACACATGAATGCATTCGTGATTATAATAAGTAGAAATGGCAAATAATGGAACGGCATGCTAGCTGTGAGTCTTACTCTGCAGTAGCTGCACCGGTTGAAGTTTAAGCTTTCTTTCTATTTGAAATAATTTTATTCGAAACTTCCGATCTACTCTTTCGTGAAGAATTACTCCATTGTAGGCTTTACGACAAATGTGAGCACATTTCATTCTACATTTTTTACATATTATTACATGGGGACTCATTCCTTTCTCGATTATACCATGACTGCTCTGACAGCCTCCGTATACAGGGTAGTCCATTTAAATAAGACCACCTACATATCTCTTTCAATTGTGGTAGTACAATAAATATTCTGTATGCACTTTGACTGGTATCATATGTATATTATTATTAACTTCTAATTTTCTACTAATTTACTATAGGTTCCCTTATTAACACAAAATTCATTTGTAAATTCATTGTTTCTTGAAGTTTGATAGAATTTAGTTCAATGCTATCGTCTCCTGAGAAGTATTCCAGGTTCGAAATAAGAGTTAAAGGAATCAGTGCATATTGCCCTGTGGTGCAAATTTAATAATAGAAAAAGTTTCTAGCGTTACAAATTCAACAAGAAACTCCGACTCCGGCCACGATCCGTACGGCTTCTAAACTTTCCCACCTTCCGTTGTTCGGGTCCAGCATTCAAGTGGAGATCGTTGCAATCTCAGCCAAAGGGATTCCACAGGGAATCGATATGCGAATGCCGGTTAGGGGCTGGAGAGCTTTGACCGATGAAAGTTGATTTTACTCTCTCGTGTAACGCCCGATCGAACGAAATTATTTAACCGGAAGAATTTTCGAATAACGATTAATTCGGATAATATACCTTATGGATAACGATTCTTCAAATAAATATCATTATTTCCTAGTGCGCCACTTATACATATCCCTCATTAAGCCATTAAATTAGATAATTCTTTTGGAAAGGTCTGCAAATCTTTATTAAAATGCTATTAACATCAGTTCAGATTAAAATTTCTAGGAAATACAAAATAAGATGATTGTAACTACAACTAGTTTTTGTAGCAAAAGTTTATTTCGTACGAAAATACTTTATTATAATAAAATCTTCCTCCAAAGCTCTTTTTCAATTCCTAACATAACAATTAATGTTTTTGGGTAGATTAAAACAAATTAATATACATTATACATTTTTCTCATTCCCAATTTATACTCCACACAAACTACTTAACATTTATTTGTCATTTATCTGCGGTAGAAGATGGTGGGTGGGCGAGGGGAATACACATCTTGTGAGTTCATATACACATAACGTAATGTCAGATGTACCAATAACTAAGCCACTATTTTTTTCATTATGAAGCAATATTTTTAAAATTCAAAATAGCTTTGTGATCTTCTATCCAACACAAGTAGCGTAAAATGTTGCAAAATCATTACGTAGAGTGAATGCACCAGTATATCAACGTGTGTCAGTGAAACAGCATTATACACATACATACACACAAGCACATATAAGTGTATAAAAAAGAAGTAAATTATTAAATATTCATTTCTTTTAATTCCTTGTTCTTATTCAAACAATATTCGCGCCATTGGTCAGAAATGTTCATTTCCTTAATATTGTTCATTCCCTGGTGAAATCTGTATTTTTTTTTTAATTTACTTAATTACATTTTGCAATCTTCCAAATTTAAATCTAAGTACGTTATAAAAAGGTGTAGATTTTAAAAAATCTAACTTTTACGAAGTAAAACTCAAAATTCCAGTGTAATAGATATAAAATCTCTTAAGTGTTCATTCATTGATGCATTTACCCTACATAAATCAAACATTCAAAGTCCTTCACAGCTGCAGAAACAAATTACCCAAAATACACAAAAACACAAATCATAAATATGATAAAAATCATACTAAAGATACTACAATAATCTAAAATATTGCTGTTCAGTACAGAGAAGACATGGTTTTCCGATAAGTAATTTCTTTCTGTCACTACTGCAGCAAACAGGACAATCACCTGAATCTGAGCCCACGACACGGACCGAATTCGTGAATCATCCAGCACCCGGAAGGAGCACCGCCATGTCGTGGCCGAATCCAAGATCCTGCGTTCGCAATCTGCCCTACCACCCCTCAAGGAAGAAAGCCATTTCGCGTCCAGCTTTGTTTCGCGCCCCATGGATGTTCAGCGGCAGCGCGGTGTTCGCCCAGGCAGCCGGAAGTGTGGACGCGGAGACGCAAAGGCAAATAGGTAGCAAGCTATCGCGGTACAGTAATCCCAAGCGTGTTTTCTGGGTTGGTTGCACCCTGGATTGCGGTTCCCAGAGTCGTATTGTCTCCGCGAAATACGGCCGCGGAAGAAACGAAAATTATGCCCCCTCCCCCGCCCACCATCTACCTACCATCCCTTCGCGAAATGCTTTATTTCCTCCGCTCCGGTCTGGCGTTTCCTCTTTCACGCTTCTCCGCCCTCCCGCCCCGCGACGGTTTAGTTTCTCTTTCTGTCCGAGCGTCGCGGACGGAGTGACGACGAGGTCATTTGCCTTTACGTCGAGTCATAAAGGGGTTGGAGACGTACCGTTGTGTCTGCGAGGAGAGGGACAGAGGCCTTAAAACAGAGCCAGGAAAATGGACGTTCGCGTAATGGTGGGAACAAGAACAAGAGAGACGTTAACGGGAGAGGAGACACCGGGAGAGGAGCTAGTCTCTTCGATGCTAGACGCTGACACGCGTAAAGCCTGCCTATTCGCTTCCGATGAGTCAAAATGCGAAATGTTAGGCGGTTTTTGATATACAAGGTTACCCATTTGAACTGATACACGCAATTATCTCCTAACGTATTAGTTATGGAAAAACATGTTTCGAGCAAAGCTTACTTGGTTTAAGGGGGACATCTGATGGTCACAAATCTTGTCTAGGTGGACATGCCTTTGAGATTTTAAGGTAACCTTCATTTTTTTAAATGGAATCATATGTATTTATTCAAATAGACTTATAGCCCCTTCCATAGCGAATTGATCGATTTAACATGTTGGCATTCCAAGGTCATTCAAGGTCATTTCTTGCCGTTCAAAGCTTACCCTTGTTAACCCGCTAACTGCACTTATCCACTACTATATGCGCCTATTTTATCACTTTAGCGACAATATTTGGAAAATTTCTTGACGATCGGCCATAGGAAACTTCTTTAAATGACATTCAATCATTAGAAAGATGGTGTTATTGTCACTACTAATTCGTCAGTTATCGTGAGTAATCACAGTTGTTATAAAAAAAATATACTACAAAAATTCTTTTAAATAGTCTTAGAATATCTCTTGGTTCTTGATTTTATGAAAAGAATGTTCACAAGTTACCAAAAAGATGCAATGAGTGAGTTACACGTCCCTCAAATTTCGTTCCTTAGGCATTTACTCTGTCCCTAAATGATCTTGAATGCTCTGGGAACATCAATATATTATAGGTAAACAAATCAAAGGTCACCTTGAAATCTTGAAGCCACGTCCATCTAAATAAGATTTGTGACCACCTCAACATGTCCCCATTGAAGCCAAGTAAACTTTGCTTGAAATATTTCTTCCATAAGATATATGTAGTTTAAGAGATAATTGCGTGTATCACTTCAAATAGGTCACCCTGTATACGCAGGATATGCGTAGCGACGACGGTGTACACGCTAGAGACAAGGGGGTGAAACACGTAGAAGTAGCAGTCGCGTGCCACTGGAACAAGCGTTTCTTTTTTGCTCCTCTGCCACGACATCCAGTGGCACGCGTGTTCCTGTTATCTTCTTGTTAACTGCCACTCCCGGATCTTCCCGTTCACGCTCCCATCCGATCCACTACGGTTCTTTTTTTTCTGTGCCAGCAGCCTCTTCCTTCCCCATCCCCGATATCTATAGCGTGTCCGAAGGCGAGGTGGAATCAAATCGAATCCGATCGATCGGAGACTATGGGCCAGCCAGGTAACGGGATTAACAGGGAAATTTAAGAATTAAGCGTGATTCTGCCAGCGTATCAGGTTCCGCTGACGCTCGTCAAGTTGAATTACGAGTTGGTAATCCCACCCCCTGGAGCGAGGGCTAAAACTATCCCCGTTCAGGGAACCTAATTTTTAGCCAGACGCTGATGTATTACGGGTGATAATTAAAACGGTGGATTCACGTTTGAACGGAAAGTGTCGGGGACCAATAAGGATGCGATAGGAGGAATGATAGTGGAAAGATGTTTCAGGGACACTATGGACACTCCTTTCCTTATTGCACAGAAATTTAATGCATCGATATTAGAGCTGCTTAACCCTCGCATAACAACGGCTGGGTCACTTCGTTCAGTATGCCTCGATGTTCGGAGGAAAAAGGATGTGTTTGATGGATGAACAAAAATTTATTTTTACAGAAATGCAAATTTTCTATATTATTCTTCTATAAATTCTTGAAAGTGAATATATTTTTTTTATATAGGATATACATGTAGTGTCTAGTATGTCACGCGTGGCACCTCTATCGGCTTTCCCGTCCGTCATGCGAGGGTTCGTACGTTATAATTAAGATGACACAGAAATCCCATAGATTTATTACTCTTTTTTCAAACCTTACATGAAGTGATAAAGGTTGCCGTTGTATTTACAGTCATACGAGATTCAAAATAATTCTTTGTATACCTTTAACCATAGATTTTACATGCCTTAATTGAAATAATTTATGTACTACAATAATTCTGTGAGAACGGTAATTTCTTGTCATTCTTAGCATAGTTAATGTTGTGCTAACGGTGTCCCAGTTTTATCTATATAATGACTGTTAAGTGTAGTTTTTATTATTAAAACTTACTATAAATGTACAGACATTTGTATTGTGTGCCATTAACTTTGTATACTGAAGTGCATTAACACTGAAACGTTATACTAATGATGGTAATAATAATATTTTTTCGAGTCAGGAAAGGAGAGAAAAAACGAATAAAATTATTTTCCTCTAAAACCCCTTTGTTAATTACCATTGGATTGTGGAAACTTATACAAGTTCACATTTTTCACATCGATTTTACAAAATCTTAACTAAATAATATTCATTCTCTTCATTGAATATTTTATTAAATTTTGAAGAAAGTACAAATCATATCAACGCTAATACTTTTTAAAAAGTTACTGAATTTATTAATTTATCTATGAAAACATTGCAATACTTCAAATTTAGTAATAAGTTAGGATAACATTTGTAAGAAACAATAATCCAGTCATTTTTAGTGCTTTGGTAGTTCTATTGTACAGTGTCAATCAAATTTTTCTTTCATTACACAAAGGTGCAATATCTCACGAAATATTATTTTTTTGAACATTGTACTCTAATACATCTTCACGACAAATCTTCCGCGGAATTCATGCGAGTGAAAACAGTCGCAATTCTATTTTCAAAAGCAGCGCACTTTCATTATTCGGGTGCATCGTTCCATTTCAGAAGAAAATGAACTCGTAGAAAACTAGACATTACCATACCATTCAAATTTTCCCTCAACAGTTTCTTTCTATCTCTTACCAAATTCGAAATATGATGCTTCCCAGTTGCGTACGCACCCTGTATGTCACACATTTGCAAGCAGTATAAGTGCATAAACATTGTGGCACGTAAATCGTCATCAATAGATCCTGAAAAGCCGACAATCACGTGACAAGGATCATCGATTAGGAGATTGTAATCCACGAGGATATTGAAGCCGAAAAGTGATTGTCGATATCCGCGAGAGAATGCCTAGCTTACTTGCATAATTAAGCAGAAATATCG
Source organism: Dufourea novaeangliae (assembly GCF_001272555.1). NCBI lineage: Eukaryota > Metazoa > Arthropoda > Insecta > Hymenoptera > Halictidae > Dufourea > Dufourea novaeangliae. Next base: position 1,316,419 of record NW_015373949.1, on the reverse strand, counting down.
CCGCACAATTGATCGAACGCTTTACATTATGCAACATTATGCGAGACCACGATAACGGTATAATTCAATGTATCCCGATTAGTGCTCCTTAACCTATATTCGAGCACCGTTCCTGGCAATAATTCCATTTTGGCTTATTTGCAAACCTAAAATCCACCGTATGGAATACTACACCATTTTTCCAGTTCTTAAAAACTGAAAACGGTAGTAATCATTCTCGAATAATATCCGCGAATCGTGCAATACATGGATGACCTAATTTCATCCGCATTGTTGCTAGGAACATGACTATCCATAATGATTTTGAGGTTGGAATCAAATTCGGTAGAATATTCTTTCATAATGAATATGGCTGCTAATAGTGTTGCCGAATTACGTAAATTCAAAAGTTACTTTTGAAATAATCCTATTTCTGTAACTATCATGACGAGTGGAATTTTTGTAGAATGCAAATCAGTGGTTTATAAACTGTTTAACTAGTAAAATACTGTTTCATAGTAAATATTTGCATAACGTGTAAACAATATCATTTAAGAAATGTTTAAACATCCATACTGAACATTGAAATTCAATTCTTTTCTACTAAAGTAAAATTAGCAACATTCGAACATTAAACTTTATTAGCTTGTGCCTTTTTTCTTTCATAAGTTCTGACTATTGCAAATAGACAGTGGACGTTTATACAAACTGACATTTTTAGTGGAATCCTTTTTGAAAATTGTTCTATTTCGAAATTGTGCAAAGTAGTCGGTGACTATTATATCAATCTATGATATGTATTCAGAATATATTCTCGTGCTATATATGTATACCTATCAGTATGTATATTCTTTTATCATTCCTGAACTAAACTTTACTACATAGTGTATCTACTAGTAGCATTAGAAATACATTTTTACAGTTATACTTAATTAGTAGTTAGTATCTACTATACTAGTCGAATTCTCAATTCAATTTTTACTCTCACCTTGAATTCACGTAATCTATAAATATACAACATCCGTGTTCATTTAACACTAAACCTACCGAACCCTTCAGAGATGGTAGGAATTAATCCGTCAAAACCGGTTATTTTGACCGGTCGTGGTAGGCTTAGTCTTAAAGTTACGATAATATTTTTCTGTACCAAGCAAATACACACAATTCAAATTCAATTTCTCATCTCATCAATTACTTTAGTCTGAACAGTCAAAATTCGAATAAACAACATTGTCAACATTAACATTGAATCTTAAATTCATAGTTTCTTCAGGACACAGAATGATCTATATAATTCTCTACATAAAAATAACCAAGACTTCAGTTCAGTCACCCGAAGAGAAATACTCTAAATGTGTTCCGACCAGAGGGGTTAATTTCCAAATCATTGTCAAGAGCTGGTTCCTCGATAAGACACAGGAATCGACATCTCCGTACAATTCCTAGCTAATCCAGGCCAAATCTGTGATCGTCTACCCTAACCCACTCAGAAATACATTAACAGGCGCACGCGCGGCGTTGCATGAACCGATGGAATCGCTTCGGTTCGCCGCTGTCACGACCGGTGGCGGCAGCTCGAAAATGAGAAAGAACCGAGAAGACGCCCGGTTTCCTTGCGTCGCCGACGAAATAAGATACTTCGTGAAAGTAATTTCCCCGGGAAAAGTAAGTTTTCGCCGAGTAATAGCCTCTGCGCCGCCACTGTCGCTGCACAACCGGTCCCTGCTCTACGTATTCGCGAACGATGGTGCGGGGGGAGGAAGGAGCTTCGGTTCGAGGCAGTTGCCGGAAGAGATTCAACGCTACCGAGGGGGATCTGAGGTTAGAGATCGAACTGTAACTTTAATCGCTCCTGGTCTCGTACTTCCAGCCACTGACTCGGCTCTTCCCTAGTGGGGACTACTCCATTTTCTGTTGTTCAGGTGGAAATTGAAGATCGAGTCTCTGTCTAGTTAGCGCGGAGTAAATCTTCTGTTTAACGTTTCAGCGTGACTACGGTATCGGTCAATCAATTTTTTTAACTTTTGTGGATATGTAAATCTCGATTTAGTACACTGATGAACATAAATATTTATGTTAGTGGGATTCTATGAAGTCTATAATATAAGGCTGACTCAAAAATATACAAGGTGTTCGGCTACTAGTTAGATACTTTAAGGGATGATTCTACGCGTCAAAATAGAACGAAAAGCAAGGATCACGAAATAGTCTTGGAAGCTTCATTTTCAAGTTATTAAGGGTTAAAAATTCGGGGTATAAACGCCAGAAACCAGGCAATCTGCGTACAATCGCAGCACCACACTGACGTCACCTAAAAAAATATACCCTTACCTTGTAGCCAAAAAAATAATATCTAACACATGCACTTGAGCCTGGACTATTTTTTTGCGACATTTCATAAAAAACGGATTGTCCGATTTCCGGCATTTTTGATCCCAATTTCTGACTGTAGACAACCTGAAATCAATGTCTTGAGCACAATTCCTTCATTAATGATTTTGGTTCTATTTTGACATGTAGAGTCAGCACTTAAAGATTCTATCACCGGTAGCCGAACACCCTGCATTTTCCAGACTATTGCTTATGTTACATTATTACGTAAATGTAACTAAATATACAAAAAGGGACCGCAAAACTGTTTCATAAGGAAGACATCCAACTGGTTAGATGTAACTAGACGGATTGTGTGTTGAAATATGTTTGAGAACATATGTATTCTTCGAAGAATAGTTGTATTGTGTTGAAGGTTCTGCAAATGTTAAGTTTGACGTTCAAAAATACATTGCTTGATAGTTTATGTATTCATTTCTTTCTTGATAGTTTAGATCATTTGTATTTTTACAGAATAGCGATGGCTGTGCAAAGCTATGATTAAAAATGCCTGCGTTTCACGAATGAGAGTGTGTCCGCTTCATTCTTAATGAATGTGTGTGTATTGATCTACGATATTTGGAATCAATATCTACAATATAAAGTTTATCTGAGAGCCTTCCTTACTAGATAGATTATAAAATAGTAAATTGTGAAATAATTTAAATGAATTGTGAGTGTAGTATTGCATTTTGGGATGGACCAACGATGTCGCACGTATTTTAAGAAACTATTGATTTATCGTTCGTACATATCTATCGGTAGATGACGCGTCGTTTGACATTGTCAGCGGGCAAGCAGCTCATCCATAAATGCATGTCGCGGGGCATTTTGGATTCAACTAACAAAGCGTGACGCATCTGCCAGTTTAATACTAATGTTTACCTTTGAATCTGATGTTACGTTTAGATCCGATCTAAGTGACGCGGGCTCCGTACCATTGACCTGATTATGAGTGACCATTGATTATTGATTACTGTTTGACCAAGCCCGTGCCATTAATTACTGTCTGACCGTACCTGATAATGCTTGATTGTGTGCTAAACCTGACAGCCTGCTGGCTCAGAATATTCATCCTGCACGGGCCAGTCCCAATCTCTGGCAGATCCTGTATCGTTATTTAGATTAATTGTACGACGCATACCGGGAGCCATCGATGACAATGCGTTGCCGTTAAAGATATGCTAATGCAAATAATACAGATGCATTCTGTTACCCTAAACTGTAGGGCCTAAATAAGTAACTGGCTCCTCGTTGTAAAAGTAATCTTCTTTGAAACACGAGAAGGATAATACTATACGATTATTATTTGACTAATACACTAGGCTGTTATAAAAAAAATATATTATTGTTAAGAGACAGACTAAAAGAATCAGCGATTACTCTTTAATGACACTCAAACATCAGTCTTATACAATAAATAATTTAATTTTCCTTGTAATATGATGATAATAACTGGAAAAAGAACGGAATTTTAACTGTCAGAAATTGGATTTAATCATTGTGCATGAATACACATCCAAATTTAATAAAGTATTACATTTTATCGTTGTACAAATTAAAATTAATTCACTACCATCTCGAATACGTTCTACTTGTGACTAAAAATAACAATAACGCTGATACTACGTTATATATGCATATAGTAATAATGAAATACGTGTCATATTTTCAAGATACAAAATAAAATGTCGGAATTTATGATATCGAATATTTTCCTCATTTCAATTTCGAACTGTCCCACCAAGTAATCCAAATTCTTCCACGGCATCAGCGTTAATTAACAGGAACCATCCGTTAATAAATTCGGCTTCAGTCGAGCGGTCGCGTCACACCGAAGACCGACCGCATCAATCAACCACCGAAGATTAAACAAAGTACCAGACAACGAACTACCTGTCCCGCTTTTCCACGTGCTGATAGAGGGAGGAGAAGATAAAAAACAACGGCGCCGCGACACCTCTTCAAGCCGTACAAAGCTAGGTGAGCCGCCACGCTCTTTTTTCCTCTCGGTGTACCCGAGTAATATGTCATCCTAGATTGCACACAATGCTGCGAAACGCGTCTGGGACACGTAACAACACGCGTGCTGTACAAACCGTTGAGTCATTCTCTCCACACGGCGTATCTACCCACGTCGGAGCGATAACACTCGACCGCACGAAGCGTCTAGACGCGGCGAGAGGGTCGCAACCCACGGACCACCAGGTGAGGGGATTACGAGGAGGGTTCGGGGGCGCAAAGCTATCGGTGACTTTTACATCGTGTAACCAACCGGATATACTTTTTTCCCCACTCTCTGTAATTAACCCTCTATCGTTTCGTCGCATCTGGAGCCGACGACGACTGGCGACCATTGGTATCGATAACGGTTACGACCACTGCGAATATTACAGTGTCTCACGAAAGAATATACTTTACATTGAGCGCCGAGTCGGAGTACGGGGAAACGGGAATGAGAGAAATACACTCGTGTTCATGGGTACCTTCTAGGTGGAGTTGGGAATAATATTGTTCGAATAGGATGTAGTGAAAAGCAGCTGTATCTAAAGAGCATGATCTTGACCTTTAAACAGTTAATAAGATTAACAATTGTTTGTCAAGTGTCTGCTCATTGAAGAAGAGGTATTGTTATGTTATAAAAATTGGAATTTCAACATTTAATTACTTGAAAATGACGAAGTACTTTTTTATCCTTTTTTCACTATTCGAGACTCATGTTCTTGATCCTGAATTTGCCCAGCTCTGGTGTCAGGACTATTATTAAATACGAGACAAATGTAATAAGTAAACTGCGGATTATACAGGGTTTATCGAAAGTGCTGCAGGTCCCTGAAATGGGTTACTCGTGAGGTGATTTGAAACAGATTTTTCCTCAACAGAAATGTTATCCAAGCCTTTGTTAACGAGATATTAACGGAAAACCCCGATCAATTGGAGGTCGACTGACAAACTCGCGCTCTGATTGATCGGAGTTTTTCGTTAATATCTCGTTAACAAAGCCTCGGATAACATTCTTCCTAAGGAAAAACTTGATTCAAATTACCTCACAAAGGACCTTTGACGGTAAACTGTTGCTTTGAGAATGTGAAAAGGAAAGGAGAGGGAGAGGGAGCGTTTCGTCCTGGGCCTGCTAGTGGACTCGTCAGTAAGGCTACCTAGCAGACCCTGCCTTAGACGCGGGGATATACGATGGTCGGTTAAGGACGTATATATACGAACGAGGAAGGCTTCAGGTAGTTGCGGGAAAGGTGTCAACTCGGTAGACCTCTGATGGCGAATGTAGGAGGTAGTGCCGCCACAGACCCATTTCAGAAAGCTTCTACACTTTTGTTGTGGGAGTGAAAACAACTCTGAAAGTGCTTAAAAAGGGCTACAAAATGTCCAATTGTTAATTTGAAGAATATTATAAAATCGAGTTCAATAAACCTTGATATAAATTTAATTTATGTCATAGCTTGTGCATGGACGATGATCTTGCTGCCAGTCTGCGATTCTAAAGATAGAAATCGTTTTTTAACAGCCTGTATAGAATGGAAAAACGTTTATGTTTCAATTCGGTGCATCGAGTTCACTGTCTTGCCAACGACACTCAGTACCACGGCCCAAGCACGCTGCCGGAAGCTTAAATTGGCGGTCTCGTCTCCGGGGCCCTCATAGACTCCTGATTAGATATTCCAATCAGAATACCTGATGAGAATACTCACTTTTAGTGGATTCTCAATGTACTTAACCAACGTCGAGGACCCCGTTTCGCTTTAATTGGATCCGTCATCTTAATTACGGCGGCTTTGCAAAAATCGATTTCCGAAATTCGCTGCCACGGAAGTGCCACCTACATACCCTAAGGTAATTATAGCTGTCTGTATAAAGGTAATTACGCTTGTTTTACACGTACAATGACAATCTGTACTTTCAATGAGATATAGCGTGAACATAAACCAGTTGTGTTTGCTTGGAAAGAAAATCGTGAAACGTAAATTGGATTTCTTTTTCTGGTATTATTTGTAAGAATCATAAAAGAGGTATGTAAATCAGAGGTAAATCCACATCACTCGATCAGCAGAGATTTGTTTATTGAACATTCTACAGGATTAATTTTCACCGTGAAATGGAAGATCGAATCGTTTTCCAATATCAGCAAATTTTATTGAATAAAAGTAAAAATACGACCAGATAAACAAGAAAACTATTTTAAACACATTAATGGACTGTGCACTTCGTATTGACGTCGAGAGAAATTCCATAGATGTCGAATAAAAATTAAGCCACCAATTTCTCCGTTAAAATTAAACGGAAAGTTGTTCAAGCGACATGTCTACTGATTAAAAAATGCAACTTTTCTCCAAAAAAACAACGGAAAAATAATTCTTCCACATCCTGTACACAGAATGCAATTGCAATCACTAATTTATGAATAAACTACCGAATCCCTTTTCGGTCTAGACTTTCATTAAACAAAGAAATAATGTATTTTAAAAATTAGGTAGGTACCCATAAAAGAATTTTTTCCCTTCTTTCTTCGTTAAACAACTGAAAACAGAAAAAGATAACTTCTTTAAAATAGTCTGAATAAAATTGTTTCCATTGATTTCGAAAGAATCTACGTGTACTATTCTCTAGCATGTGCAGTTTTGTACGAACTGACTTTCCATAAAAACGTATTATGTGACAACTTCACCCGTAGGCGTTACGTACGAGGTGTTCAATTCCGCGTGGAAAGGGTTAAGTCGAAGTGGCAAGGCACCGTAAACGCCGAGTACGACAATAAGTGGGCCATTACCCGGCCGATGGACCTTTTGGCAAAAGTTCCTTTCATTATCGGCCCCCGTAATTGGTGCATCCGGAATTTCGGCGCACCGACGCCGGGTGACTCAGCAGACCGGGTTGGTGACTCACTCTCTCTCCCTCTCACACTCTCTTCCTCTCCCTCTTTCTCTATCTCCTTCTCCTCTTTGCCCGTCTGCATCTTAACGAGCAGGATACGCGTTAAGATCAAATAAAGAGCTTCCTGCCCGGTAGAAAATCAAGAAACGTAAGCCCGCTAAATTTCCAGAATTTTTATCGCGTACCTCGTACCTCCCGCCTTAATGAATATTCCTCGCGGTTCACCGGCAAATTACTGGAATCCAAGCGAAATCGGCTTCAATGGGAATATGATAATTAAGGGCGGTTTCACAAGAAGAATATTAAACGTCAATAAAGAAAAAAAGGGTACAAAAAATAGCAGAAGTTCTGAATCGCGATAACGTAACGACCGTGTGAAACCCTGATGTTTTTTCTTTCTCTTCGTGGGAAAATTATGGTTCTTTCCATGGTTCATGCAGTCGGAAATTATGAGATTTTTGTGTGCTCGTTGGTAATCCGACGATCAGGTAGCATAAACATCTACGTGGAAGTGCTTCCAAAATCTCGTGTTTCGGTCTCGATATAATTCTCCTGGTTGGGTTACGTTACTGTCCCGTCTGGCCGTACGTTACGACGCAATAAACCTCCATCTCGAGGAGAATCATGCCAGACATCTTTGAGATTAAGCTATTCCAGGGCCTATACCGTTTACTCTACGACTTTGTTCATCTTTCGCGTTATGGTCCCGACGGTGTCGGCTTAATCGTGGCCCCATACGCAAATCCATAACCATCAGGAATTATTAGGTCCGTCTGACATCAGTTTCGGGGAGATTGAGTCTGAGGTTTATTCGGATCTTTGTGTAACGTTCAAGTTGATCGTCCAGAAGGGAGAATATAGGGACTACCAGAATGAAACGATGCGTTAAATTTCGTACCTAAATTGTTTATTACGTAATATCAATTTATAGTCGAATATTTCTTTCCATATTTAATATTTGGTCCTATGAATCGTGGAAATCTACTTGACTTAAAAAAAAGTTCGTAATTATTCTTCAGCGAAAATGTGAATGCATCGCTACTACAGTGATTCTTCGATGAATGCGACAGGAGTAAGGGCGTCATTTATACCACTGGTGGGGGTCCCACTCTGGAATCAATCAAAACAGAGTAAACAGAAACTAAGCAGAGGCTTGGCTTCGGGTAAAAAACAAATTTATGGGTGGCTGAAAACTTTCCCGCCGTGCCATGAATGCCTCGAAACAGACCCTAGTACGTTGCACTCATCAAGACATTACTGTACTAAGAGTTTGAAGTTCTGTAAGTAAATCGTCGAATTTGAAATTAGTATTTATATGTTCTTTCACTGAATAATTTCTTTGTTAAAAATAGTGTTTTTTAGAATCTCCAAGGAAACTGTATAAAAGGTATTGTAAATTTTGAGTGTAAGGAATAAAAATTGAGTGGGCCTTTAGGAGAGGTGCCTATATTATAAATTTTTCGGAAGGGGTTTTCCGCGAAACAAGGGCAAGCGTAATGTAGAAAATGATTTGGCAAAGTTTTTGGTACTTGACAATGGCACTAGAGGTCAAGAACTGCACAGAAAGAATTAATTATTATCATTCTTTACTTCTTACTTATATTTCCTATGAACTGTAACATCACTTTTAAATGAACTTTGTATTCTGTTATGATCCGTTTCAATTTATTCTGCGCAATCTTTAAGTAATTTTAGTTTCGAAATACACAGGACCTCAAAAAATAGCTAAAATTTATCATATATGTAATGACTATTGTTAATAGCATTTATTAACTCGTAACACCATAACCAAATATACATATTAATCAGTAAGGCTTGGCGCACACAAGCGGCACGCGTTATTTTGAAGTCGCAAATGTGACGCTAATTCCTCAGCGGACAGTCAATTATTTTCCCCGAGCCATTCATATAGTCGGTATGCGACAATAATTGTACGAGCAAGCAATAATTGCCTCAGCATCAAAACAAAAACGACTTTTAGAAGATATGATAATTAAATTTATGACGACACCAGAAACATTACAAAAACCGATTGAAGATTTATTATTTTTACAATCACTACTGTTACATATAAAAACTTTTAATATAGATCAGAAAATACAATTTAAAATAAAAGTTTTAAATGTTATAAAGAAAAAAAATAGAAAAAGTGTTTAAGTTTAGTACATTAATTCTTTATTTTTTTTCTTCATTCCTGTGTTACATTCCTTGATACCTTTTTCGTTAATTATTATTACTTCGTTCATTTATGATAAGTTCATTAACCTTCCATTATTTGAAAAACTTTTTCATTCATTTTTATATATGGTTCATCAAACGATTTCACACTCATTCTAATGTAGTTACAAAACTTGACCTCATCTTCCCTTAAATCGGAAAACAAAATATTAAATGCCCCTTTCAGTAATCAAAAAGATTACAAAAATCAGGTAATTACTAATTATTAAAATTATTTGACCGTTCGTATGCTGCAGCTACAAAATTACACTGCGTCACATGTGAATTGCTTCATATATAAATGAATGTACTGCCAGAACGTGGTATCAATTCGATGCGCCTGCAAAATAACGCGTGCTGCTCGTGTGCGGCGGGCCTAACACGAGCAACTAATCTATGTATACTGACGAAATATATACAACAGTTCATACTGTAGTCCAGTTAGAGTTTCCTCTACCTAAAGATTATTCCCAACGCATTGTTACCAATAAATGTAATGTAATGCAAAATCAACACTCCACTCCAATATCGAGCATTCATAACACGCGTAACATCCGTAATACACCGGCACGGTAATCATTTACATACGATCCCGTAATAACTCGAACCGGTATAATTCAATATAGTGTACAGTTAATAATCTCGCGATTACGCGAATCAATTCATGAACCACCGAGCACCAGTCCAGCGGTAAAGGGAATGATCTCTCTCCCGTCCACCAATTACATTTTACAACGGTGCAAATTGAATTCGCTCGATCCTCCCCCGTTTCGCGGAATCTCGCGGTGGAAACGGAAGAAAACAAATCGGGACCGGCCCGTTAACGGAATAAATATTCGCGCGCTCGCCCAGTATGAAATTGAATAATAATTCTCCGTTAAGCCGCGCGGCAGAGGGGATTGGTCTCGACCGAGATAGAGAGAGAGAGAGAGAGAGAGAGGGAGATCGAGTGAGAGGAGAGGGATGCTCGCGGTGCATAAACCGTAAAGGGGTGGGGGGATGGGAAACGATGTTGCGAGGTCGTAAATCACTCTCTTAACGAAAGTCTTTGTTGCAATTTATGCGGAGCGAGTCGGTAAATCATTTCGCGAACCGATGTGGCAATTTATAACAATTAAGCGGGCAGCTGCTGCGAGGGGAACACGAAGGAGCTTTCCTCGTTGAGAAAAGGAGGCTGTAGCCCAGTATGGCGGCTCTGCGCGTGAGAGCTGTAATAAGTCTTAATAAGTACGCTGGTACCGGCACACGCTTTGAGAAACCAGCGCCACCCGTCTTTTCCTCTGCTCGTTTTCTTGTTTTCCTTTCCTTGGCCTCGACGTAACCGAAGTATCGACTCGATCAGCCGTTCCCAGGGTTGGGAAAAATCAACGTCTAACTTCGCGATCGCGAACTTCAAATAATACTTGGAGCTGAAGTTACGATAAGTATAAGGAGAACCGTGTGATAGATGTGCTGGTAGACGGATAGAAATCGAAGTTTGTTTATGAGATAACGGATCAGATGACGTTAGGGTATAGATGAGATATAGTAATGGCTTGATAGATGACCAGGATTCGCGGTCGATGATGGAGTTAGAACGAGCTTGTGTAGAGGGATCTCACGGTTGAGAGGGTATCTGGATCGAAACGAGTGACGAAGACAATGAATGGGATACAGATAGGATGGGCTGAAACGAGAGTGAGCTACCTCGATATTTCAGATCGAGGAAGTGTCGACCAAACGCGATACCGAAACAGGTCATTAGTAAACTGCAGATCTTTATATAAAATGACATTTCATAAAGTAATTCGTATAGATAAGAGCATATGTATGAATTTGTTTCTTCTCATAAGTGTCGTATTGAGTTCAGGATAAATGGAAAACCCACCGCATCTGATGAATGTTTTGTTTTTTTTATTTTATTTCACAGAGCCTTATCTATACATTACATATAATGTATATGTATAAAGGTCCACATATCTATGTATGTTTGTAGGTGAAGGCTTCTATTATTTCAGATCTATACCGTTCAACGTATCTCCATTAAATTTGGCATAAATATTTTTCGGCGACCTAGAAAAAATACTGTGGTGTCACCCCCACCCCCCTCCAGAGCACCCTTAAAGCACAGCCCCTCCTATCTCGAGCAATGTTTTTATGATGTAGGTAAATAATTTCAATAATTTTAAGGAGCAATATATGGGGAAAATTGATTCTTCATATATTCCTCCTTCAAAATAATATAAAGAATAAATAACTATGACCGTTTAAAGAAATAAAAAATGTTTGGATGTTTTTAAAATTTATTCCTTCGACTCTATGTTATACTATAAATGCATGAAATCTGCAGTCTGGTCGTCAGTAAATAAGAATTTCAATTCCAAATAACCTTCGTACGGCGAATACAAGGGTCATTTTGAGACATCTTTACAGATTGCTGTATTCTTCAAGGGTCTCTTTACATATACATATGTATACAGGGTGTCTCAGCTAACTTGATTATCGTAAATAATGATTTAGCGGTACACTTTATAGATATTTTCAGACATGGAACTTAAATGGAATCAAGGGGCACATCTTATAAGGTACGTTCTGTTTTGTGGGTGGATGCATTTCTGTGATTTCAAGGTCATGTTGATTTTTGTTAACGGAATGACCTATTTTTTTATGTCATAGATCGATAGAGTATCAAATTCCTAGTAAAAATTTGTTGATCTTCATACGTCCTAAACTTAATAGTTAACCAGATATTTACAAAATAATTTTTAATACGTACTTACTATCTGTAAGCTTTAGGTGCTCGAACTGATGTCCCTCTACTTCAATACAGCGATTTCAATACAGTGATCATTTTGTAAATATCTCGTTAACTATTACGTTCAGGACGTATGAAGGTCAACATATATTTACTCAGAATTTGATACTTTATTGATCCATGGTACGAAAATAGGTCATTCCGTTAAAAACATCAAGGTGACATTGAAATCTCTGAAATACCTCCACCCACGAAAAAAGCACGTACCTTACAAGATGTGCCCGTTGATGCCATTTGAGTTTCACTTCTCAAAATTGTCATAAAGTGTACCGCTAAGTCATTATTTGAAAATAATATAATATATGAATTCAATAGTATGCATACAATTTTATGCACAAACCCTTCTTGAAACCTGCGTACAATGGAAATTGTACTACGAATCGAAACGGCCCTGCATTTGTCTACCGCGTCTGTCCCGAATCATCAGCCTCCCCTAGGATTAATGGGTATAAACTAGACGAGGTATTTAAAACAAGGGTAAGCGATACTCCCCAAAAAAAAGAATCGAAGCCCGGGGCCCTGTTCACTTGTCAATCAACTACTACCACTGATAGAGCTATCCAAACTGAAAGTCATCCCCCCAGATCTTCAACTACCACCTACGAGAGAAAACAGTTCCGAGAACTCCTCGATCTGCATACAAATCCTCGCGTAGAAAGCATCATAAATTAATGTTAATAAAATTAGTACAACCGTCGGGCATTCAAGAGTGGTTCACTCTATGTCAAAGCGACATGTCTACGATCGAGCAGACTTATGAGTGCGAGACAAGACAGCCAGCTAATAGAAATGTAAATTAATCTTAGGCGTACTCGATTTGCATTGTCCGTGGCGGAAAACTACGAAAGTTTGTGGGCGTGTGCGTGTACGCGCGGATGGGAGCTGGGAAAATAAATGAGGAGACAGCAGAGATCCGACAAAAAGAAAGATGGCGGTTGGTGGAGGAAGGTGACATTAGACGGGGGTCGGATGGGTGGTTTGCGTACTCGTTACGCCGCACCGTCGTCGTCAGTCGAATGGCTCTCCGAAGTCCGAATGAAAGAGTCCTAGGGTCTACGGGTGGATCGTGATGTTTCCGCTTTGAGCTCTCACAGTCGGCCGTGTACGTATAAATACATTCGGGAGTATAGTTCGGGACTCACCGTTAAAGCGCCGGCTGCGCGCAAAAGACGCAGATGTGCACGAACCTGTTACCGATAAAACGTCCATGTATATTGCTTCAACGCGACTGCCAACTTCAATCCAATAAACTTTCCGGGGGAGCTAGAATGCGGTTCGGGTCTGCGAGGAATGAATAATACTAGTCTTCCATCGGGAGATGTAGGATAAAATCGAAGAAACGGGGAAAAGAAATGTAATATTATACCAAAATTAAACGGGGAAAAGAATTCGTGTATACGCAAATAATAAACAATATGAGTCTTTGGAACAGCTCAAAACTGCAATTTTAGCGAGTTGGTAGAATCTTAAGATGAATCTGCTTCAGCAATTGACTGATTTCATCAGAACTCATAGTTTTGACATTATCATGAAGAAAGGAGGACAGTTCAACAATAAAATCAGTGTTAATATTGGTAATTATTGTTACATGTTGTTAGTTTTTCAATAAATTTGCTTTTATGGAAGTGTTCACAGACTTTTGTCAAGGCCGAAAAACTAATGTTTGTTAATAAAAACGTGTAATGTACGAATTTTAACTTGAAAATTTGTACATAGGAGTGTTTTGGGACGCTGAATAACATGGTATTACTGGATTGTGCAAAAAGTTTCTGGTACATACTGAAACCGAAAAATTAGGGGTGTTCACAAACTTTTGTCACGTAGTGTACTATTACGAATATTTTTGCTTGAATTTTTTTAATTATTGACAAATATTTTTAATTGAAGCTAAAAATTAAACCGAGGAACTAGCTGTTTCAAATTAACTTGTTTCAGCGATCAAACAAAACCTATGACGAAGTTTCAATTCGATAGAAAGAAAAACACGACGAATTAAACACTTATACCTACATATAAGTGTACTATATTTCTATATATTTACAGCTTTATTAATGATTAAAATTGGATTAAAATCGAACCGATGAATATTTCAGAGACAACACTGCATGTAACAGGAAGTATATATTCGGCACAAGTTCTCCATTGATGCGATAAATAAATTTTGTTACAAGAGCACAAAGTTTTTATGTCGACCTGACTCCGTTACATGCGTCGATGTCTGCAAAGGCCGTAAAACGTTATACGACCAAGTGTTAATCAACTTTGCGTATAGTGAAGGAATTTTCAGAACCAATTTTCTTGAAAACGAAATTGTTCCCTACCAGTATTATCATCTACGCTGAAAATTTCCAATTATATTCACATAAAGAACTTTTCAAAATAGATCTAGTAACGTAAGTCTCAACCGCAATTCCTCAAAACCTTCATAAGAAAATCTATTTTCTGTATTAACGATTCGATTAGTAGAAATAGAAAATGAAACCTCTGTTTAAGTTTATTAAACTGACAATTCAACTCTGATAGAGTAATTTCTACCTTCTATTGTAAATACGTAAAATCCTCCGTCCACTGATAATTAAGCCCTTCATTTTCCAAAGTGATTGACCCCACAAAAATACAATATAAAAATACAAGAAGTTAATCTCAAATCGTGTGCTTTGGCATTAAAACTTGAAAAAGTTCGAAAAAGTGCAATAAGTCACTTTGGGCTATGAACGGTTCAATTTTATGCAAATACCTGTAAATTTCTGTAACACTCAATTACTGACGTTGCGCTGAAGCACACATTAGAATAACGCTTCAATTATTCCCCACTTCTATGTAAGTGTTCGAAGTATTCGATCGAAGCAACAGCGGCAACAGAAGGATCAAGAAGTCTATCGTTCTTCGAGCACTCACTTCGATACTGTTACGAAAGGTCCAATGAAGTGCTCGAATGGCACGCCATTGATTCAGCTGCCGTCGTTCCCGGCAAATGACACTCTCCGCTGGTCGTTAGGGGGAATTCATTCAGCAGCACCCTCGAATTTCTTTATATTAACGAAGTCGGCCTAACGGCGACCGAAGGTGGGGGACAGGGTGATATAAAGGAATGACAATAAAAAGCGAAGGAAATCTTGAATTCATTAAAGGTGGCCCGGCCCCAGTCTCTACTTTACACCCTTCCCGTGTTATTTAAATATCGACCATTTGCAATTAATGAACTCTTGATCCTGTCGCGACCACCGTAACGGATGAAACATTGGACGGACGATTACAGACATTAGCTATACTTCGTCAAATTAAAAAGAAGTCTATTTCCGTATCCAACATTAATAAGTCTAGTGGTACAGGTGACTCTCGTACAGAACGGTGGTTAGGCGCCCAAAAATTGCTGTGCAATGCGAATTTGTGTTGCACGAAGCTAAGAACGAGTATAAAAACTTTTGTTAGTAAAGTTATTAGTAAAGCTACGATTAAATTAGTAAAGCCTTTAAAAATTTTGTTAGAAGAAACTACATTACTCTACACAATTTCTTAACACTGTTAGAGCGAAATCGAAGATTTGGGAAAAAGAATTGGGGGATTTTCCAAATTCTCTAACCGCTTTATGGGAATACCGTGTTAGTTAAAGGTATCCTAAGTTTTTTAACCATATTGTAGGAATACCGTATTATTTGGGGCTTCCCAAAGTCTGTAACTACGTTACAGGAATACCGTGTTATACGGGGATCTTTTGTATCTAGAAAAAAACAGGGGGGTGAACAATTGCCGGAATGAACCAACAACAAATAACTTCACGGAAAGTTTCGCGTGCATCCGACAGACGAATACGTAAACTTTTCACTTTCCTTCGAGAACACTAGGGAGTAAAATTATGCGGCGGTCGAATTAAACTAAGAGCGACTCTGTTCCGTTCGACTTCAACGATCACGGTAAAAAATAAGGGCAGGTCCTCGCCATTTACCTTAGACTGTTTGTTTTTCACGAATACTTTAGACGGAGCTTCACACTCCGACGGTTTTCGCTCGAGCCGCAAAATTGTCGAGGGTAACGAGCTGGCTCAGCTCCGTAGAAAGTTCCCGAAGCGTCGAGGCGGAATAAAGTAATAACTGTAATTGATCTGATAACTTATTACGGGGACCGGGCACATACTGCGTCATGGGTGCCCCCCATTTCTTCGTGAATGTGAATGTAAATACGGGTGGATTGAGGTAATGACGTCTTACGGTTGCAACATTAAACGTACGCAATCTGATTTTCATTTGGTCGAGAAAGAAATTATACAACGGAGAAAAAAGGTGGGTACTGATCAAGGGGTGCGATAAATTTTCAAAGATCGTACAGATTATAATTTCTTCATTGCAAAAAGAAAATATTCTTTTAATTCCGCGTCATGAAAATTCTTTGTAGGTCTTACTTACGAGTTTGTGTGTATTTGTATGATGTTTCTGAAAGATTTCTATATGAAAATTGGCGTGCAACATTCTACACAAGAAAAATAATGCACAAAGTTTTTTTGTTTCGGCAGATATTCATGTTTGAGAACAGAATATTTAAATTGTTTATCGAACAAGTGCAAGGGTAAAGATATTCGTACTAAGTGATAGTTCAGTTTTAATGAGGGACAAGATGATGCGAGTCAATTCTCTGTGAAGTTAGACCTTGACGCTGTATTAAGAAAAACAGAGTTAAAACAGAGTATCTGAATTTATAAACAGATTCAATAAATTAGTAACTTGAGGTAGTTAATGTGCCCTATGAGTTAATTACTTCTGAAAGCTCGAGATTAAAAATTTATTACAACAATCTTTTGTAAAGTTTCACAGTTACTGCCATCCATGTATCCTTCAAATGACATATAATATAAAAATATGTGTTAACATAGAACATGCTACACGCTATAAGTACGGTTTCATAACAATTATAGATTCTGTTGTTGAAACCCGGATTTCCAAAGTAATACACACTAAACTTTCCGGTTGTTTACGGTAAACTACGAGAATTAGTTATACATGTGAAGGAAATAGTTGAAGCACAGAACATGCTGAAATGTATCATTATTGGAAGCAGTATTATAACATACACCTGGTTTTATAAACTTCGTACTGAGGCAATGTAACTAACATGAGGCATTTTTCTGTGAAACACTGCAATTACTGAATCTACATAAATTTTGAAAACTTTCTTAAGTTTGATTTTCACAATGGACGTATTGTTTGTATTCATATGCAAGCTGGTCTTTAATGTACTAATCTCAATAAATTATGCCATACTTCGAACTATGTTATTGATTGAAATAATGTAGGCATTTTTTATTGGAACGTTCATTGATAAAGGAGGGTAATTTAAAATTTATATGTAATTTATAAGTTAAGTTTTGTTTCGTTAATTGGTACGTTTCAAAATTCACTAAAATATAATTAAAATGGTATTTTAAATTGATCGGCATATTTATTTATTGCTGGCTTAATCATTTTTCAAACAACGCCTTACCATTAGTTCATATCCAGTATCGATTGAAATAAAATAACATCATTTTATTAAAAATAAAATGCAATCGAAATATCTCTTTGTACTCTTGAAACTTTTCCTTCGCCCTTTCTCAAATCTCTACAAAAAGAATAGTAGGTGTGAAAGTATGTTATTTTTTATATAAATACTAAAATAAAGAAAAAATAATTTCTTGGATCTATAGTAATCTGTCGTTATCACAAGATCAGCATAAAACATTTCATCTGTAGTATTACATAAGAGTCTCAGTTTCTACACGAAATAAAATATATTCAGAATTGTAAAAAAGAAATATTCGTTATGTTTACGATAATAAAAGTGTAAGACTAGCGATAATGTAATTAATAAGTGGTCTATGGATAGACGTCGTCATTACCGGTTCGATGAGGACCGTCGATAAGGATAGATTAGTACGATGAGGAATCTCAATCAAGCCCTGGCAGGTCTGGTAGAGGAAAGTTTCCTGAATCGTGTCCCCTTATTCATGCCCGAAGCAAGAGGGAACTTAGATGAGAAGGAGGACGATCGCGATGGAAGCGGTTGGGGGCGGGAAGTTGGATATTCACAAATGCATCATGAAGCAATAGTACCTTGGACTGGCTCGTTCATATTATGAAGATCGACAGCTGGCGATATTTGGTCGCTCAAAGCGATGTAAAAGATGTCACGGTGTGACAGGCGTTATTAAACAGGCGATCCCCTCCTCGAGGAGAATTAAATTATGGTTACCTCTTTGATATTGAAATCCAGTTCCTTAGAAGCCTCGTAAAAAGAAGGAATCGTTCGAATACAAATATTGCTTTAAAACTAATGGAAAGTGCAATCATAAATTAAAAAAATATAGAGATTCAATGTCTATATATCGTTGTATAAAAATAATAACGTACAGAAATGAAAGGAAGTTGAAACATGCATTATTAGTAAACTGCGGATGTTTATGCAAACACAGATTTGTTCGGACAAATTTATAAAAACTGGAGTCAAATAGAAATTAATTTGGTTTATTAAGGTTCCTATAAAGTTCGATAGATCGATTTTAAGCATTTACCTGTACAAAGTTTCAAACGATCGTATCTGAAATAAATGCATAAAATGCGCAGTCCAATTATTACTATTGAAATAAGATTAAAATATGAGGAATATATGCCATAACAAACAGAAATAATGAAAATATAAGTGTTATAACTGTAAAACGTGGTTGGTTATGGTTTTGATATATTTTTGGATAATGGATTGTAAAACTGGATTCAAGAGAACAAATACCAGGTAGTTTCATAAATCTACATTTTTCTAATTCAATTTTTTCTCTTGCACGCCTTCTTTTTATTCTTATACTACATATATAATAACAAATACTATCTTGCTTGTTTTTAACGATTTCACTCCAACATCACTTTTTCCATATTTTCTTTTAGTAAACGTACACGAAACAAACGATTTTTATTCATTTTCATCGACAACAGTAACGAGTATCCGTTCAACGTGTTCTCATTCGAAAAATCAATTGCAAAACACAAAAGCTGCGTGGACTGATATTAAAACCGATACGATAACCCGTTGAAACACAAAACCATTCTCCTATAAATCGCCGGAGTAAATACTGCAAATTCCCGAGAAATAAAAAATCCGTCCGCGAAGAATATTCTCTCAGGCGGCGATCACTTCTCGATACTCGATCAAGGAAAAACTGCAACGCTCACCGATGGCATCGGGGGACTAAACGCGAAATAATGGGTTCCGATGCAGCGTTATTTAAACGGGTGGAGTCTGGAGTAGCGAACGGCTGCCGTCGGATGTTGCAGGGAAATCGCGGGAACGATGGGGATACAATAAAGGCGGAAAAAAGGGGTGAAGAAGCAAGACGATGAGGGGGAAACGACAAAGAACGAACGGAAAAAGCGGGAAAATGGCCAAGAGTCGAGAACTCGCGGGCAAAGTTCGTGAAAGCGTCGTCCGTCCCCTGTGATTTTCCGTTCCCGCGCCAGAGATACTGCCATCTAACTATATATCTATACACATAAAACCCATCGCTTCCCGCCTCCATCTTGCACGCTCGCTTTCCGATCCTTTTCTTCGACGTGGCGGCGGCGTTTCTCGGTAGCCCCTGCCCTTTTCCTGACAAACTTATGTCCGCAATAGCCTCTGGATAAATAAATCCCCAGGGTGCTCCCAGGGTGAGATCGCGGAACATTGAGGTCATAAGCGAAGAAAATTGAGAAAAATCGCGGCGTATCGTACCGTATCGATAAAGTAATTACCAACGGGCGGAGCTTTCATTAGTGGGCTGCCCGATACCGGCGCGTCATTCTTATGGTCGAACGAGGACGTCCACGTGCCGGAAGCTCACCTTGGAAACAATCGATAAGACTCTGGATAACAGAACGTTTAGGGAATGCAGCACCGATGACCACGAATGTAACACCTACCATAAAAACAAATGCCAACCGACCAACAATCGTCTCCTTCCATCTTTATACACCAATTTCATCAGCTTTCCACCTTAGTTGTCGTCAACGCTCAACAATACACGGTTTTCCTAATACAACTATTCGAAATAATATACCAACAGTAAGTTTGTATCATCTCCTTCAATTACATGTATCTTTTTATTTCGATTCCGTAAAATCCGTTGAATGTTTTTGTGTTTCATTATGTTTATATTTATGTTTATGTCTATCTATAGAATATATAAGAATATCATTTAAAAGTATCTTTTCTATTCATTGATTTTTCGCTCAAGTTAGACGCGATGTTACAATTGTCCCTGGGGGTAGGGTCAAAAAGTTGAGTTTAGAAAAATCACAAGTTGTGAGATTTGATTATGTTGTTCAATAATCAAGGTTTGTCATCATATAAGCATTTTCTAAGAATTCTACAGAACTTAATAATTACAGTTTTAAAAAGATAAATTGTTACGTTTGTTCCCGGTCTCTCCTACCACTTGGCAACCGATTTCTCTAAACTATAACCCCGAATATTAGAAAAGTGATTCTAATTTATATAGGTACTGTTATTTCATTTTTTTCACGGACCCCTAAAACACCAAGCACAACCCCTGATGAGACGCATACCCCAGGTTAGGAACCGTTGAATTAACACATTTATTGCTGTGTCGGTCACAGGTGACCGTCGTGTAATAAAAATTGAAATGTCAAATAAGAAAATTGGTCTGAACTGAAAAACAGCGGAAATAAGCTCCACGGTGAATGTGTTGATGCCTGGATGAGTATCTTGATCATCTCGGAAGCGAATATAGTTTGCGCTCCAAGGTGACCGAGATGAAACTCATAGAGGGTACGTAATATTCGAGTGATTTTAGAATAGTGACGCGAGTTTCCGCGAACAAGTTTCAAGCAGCACGCCACCACGCCGGAGCGAGGCGGGAGCCGAGAATTATGGAAGTTTCTAACCCCAGATTAGGGATTCGCGATGTATCTAATGGCATTATTAGGGTCGTTGCTAGGAAGTGGTACGTTCCTCGAGAGTGGTTGATCCCAAGGTAGCACTAAATTTCTAGCTTATAATGCGAGCTAACTGAAGTACGATGGAAGGAGAACATTGTTGCTTCTATACGCTTCTACTTAGCCCTTGCTACCTTCAGTGTACCTCTGTCTCTCTCTCTCTCTCTCTCTCTCTTTTGCGCAGGTTCTCTGTGATTTTCCCTAGTTTTCGGCTACCTACCATCCACCACCCCACCTTCATATCTCGCGATACACATAGATTCTGTGAGGATAACCCTACACGCTGGAGGCAAATGAAATGCCTACAACATATCGTATTTTCTGTGTGCAAAATCATTTAACATTTCTGTGCTGCTCCATTTCCTGGCGGCGCATTAATTAGAATTTCCTGGGCCACTATGAAATTCAACCGCACAAATCCGTGTACAAAGTATTTAATTAACCTGTCACGCGATCTTCGAAACGCGAGCGAGCGTGTCGCGGGAAATTTTCGGCGTCAATAACAATATGCAATTAATAGTTGGTCCAACGTCGGTAGGCGGGTTACCGTTCCTGTAAACAGCAAGGGTGGCTACTGTTTCGAGGCGATCGATTTCGAAAACCTCGCTCGGAGAAGCTATTTCAATTTACTTTAATTCGCTGCTTCGTGTTTCGACGTCGTTAAATTCGATTCGTGCTGGTTATTCTGTTGAAACATTTAACCGACCTAAAAATTGCGTACAAGAAAATACTTGTGGGTCAAATTGACCCATAGATCGATACCTTGGGGTTGATTATCTTTTATTTTAACTTCTTGTGACGGAGGCTCATTAACTGAATTTTCACTGTTTGATATTACCGCGATGATAAATATTCTTTTTCTTGATGTTAATCTTGATCTTTTTTTTTTTTTATATTGCAGTCTTCTTATGGTTAACTAGCCTTATTAAGTAAACAATGAAACAGTACAAAATTGTGAATTCGAGCAAGCAAGGGAATTTGTTAGCATTACAACTTAAAATATTGTAAATTTATTTCCGTTGTTCATAAAATATTAGTGGAACTATAAGGCTATAAATTATGTGACATGTTGAGGCGTAGTTTTACTAATATCAGGAATAGCTATGTTAATGATTCTCTGAGCACTTCTAACTAGATTGTAGATTCTGTGCACTTATTGTATAGAATTGTGATTTTATAATCTCTTTTTAAATGGCAGTAACATATTCAGATCACCACAGATCTAAATATCAGTACGAAATCATTCCGTTATACTTGCCATTGACATTTAGAGAGGAAGCAGCACAACCAACCCTTCAGGAAAACACGCGAAAATATGTAAAATTCATATAAGTAACAATTTTTATAATGATTAACATACTCTTTGTTTCATTTTTAATTGAATACGTCTACCAACAGAAGAAACAAGTTTCTTGTTCCTCATTTTTTAAAAGCAATCTACACAGTCAGAAATCCACGTAAACACCTCAGTAAACCCATGAATTTTCCATGAAACAATCTCAAATATAAGTTCAAATACACCCTGTCTGTGTCCAACCAGAATACAAATATCTACAACCTTTTCTTATCCCGGAAGAAACGGAAAAAGTAGAACCGACGCGCGATGACGTGAGCGAAGAAAGAAAGGACCCAGCGAGCGAGTAGCACCGAAAGGATCAAAGACAGAAACAGAAATAAAGAGTTACGGACGAAGAAAAACGTTATTGTCCACAAGGTTGGAAACGATAGGCCAGTTTCACCCAGGGCATGACAAGCCGCCCAGAAGATCAAGTTACTTCAGTCAGATTCTGGAATCCAGGGCGTATCGGTTAAATCAAAACTTTCCGCGCGGGATGTGTCCAAGAAACCGGAAACGGTTGCTACGCTGTCTCGCTCCCTTAGCCGGACCCACGCGTTCCGTTCTCTCTTTCCGGCGTGCAGTTGGCCGTGTTCCTTCGACGAATTTCGGAGCCAGCCCACCGAGACGAGAGAGAGACACGGAACGCGAAGAAGCGGGGGCGAGAAGTTTCGAAACAGTCTGTCGGCTGGTTACCCGCGCGACGTTCGCGTGCTCCCCACAAGCCGACGAAATAAGCGGCGATAATGCGAGACAACGCTACGCTAGAACCCTTTAGATCCCCTCCATGCGTCATTGCTAACAGATCGTTACCGATTAACTGACTGCGGACGTTCATGCAAACATAAACTTTTATGGAGCAATTTAAGGAACGTGGATTCACATGAAAGTTCTTTCAGTGAAAGTTTTTCCACGTTCATCAGATTTCAAGTACAACGAAAAGTTCATTGACCACTTCTGTCGCGATTTATTTGCCACAGTTATCTCTAGAGACATTAACATGCTTGACTACATCAAAATCCTGAGAGGTCCAGTTTGCCATTGCGCAATTTGGCGTAGGAAGCTAATTGCGAGCTGGGTTCGTAATTTCAGTAGAAGGGGTTAAAGATCCCTAAAGTCCTAGGTTTATTTCATTAGAGACACAGGATATGATTTAGACAGAGTATAGAAGATAGAGGACAGAAGGCAGAGGTTTCTTTTCGTTCGACCTACTTGGATACTTTTGATGAGACAGACTTGTGCTATTATTAGGTTAGAGTATTGGGTGAGCGTAAAAGTTTTGATGGGTTTTGTTTCAGAAGAGTAGACTGTTTCAATTTACTACAAACGATCAATTCTTTTTACGATCATTGACCGCTGCTCTGGTAACATACAGATCCTTTTGTCACAAACGATATTATGCTCTTCCAAGATTTCAAGAGACCACTATTTTCTTTATGAGTCTATACATTTTGAGATATAGAACCAGATTAAATCTATAAAAATATACATATAAAATCACATTCCTTCACCGCTCCATGACTCCAAATGGTATATTTGCTACCAGGTCACGTCGCCAGCCAGGAGTAGATAGGCCAAGACAGAATGAAATCGCTAGTCAATGAAAGCAATCTGAGAACCGTGTCAACTGCTCTATAAAATCTTCCATCGACAACCAATCAATGAAATCACGTAGGAAAAATAATGTCTGGCTCAGGTGGTTAATAGAGCCATATCTAGTCTCTATGTATTGTTAACCTGTAGAGGACGTAAAGCCCATTTTTAGGCTCCAGAGAAGTCGCTTATTTTTCATAATATAACACTGTGACAAATATATGTACATACACAAGTCCTAACTTGAAAATATAAAAAGTCATAGATAAACCTGTTCGTCCTCTAAAGATGAATGAAGTAAACGAGGAAAAATCTGTTCTATTCACGAGTAAAGCTTCCACATCACCGATCTACAATAGAACCTAAATAGTTGCACAAAAACGTGGCTGTAAATGCATGCGATTATCGAGGCAACCAACTAATAAATCATGATTCAAATCAACACTTCTCCTTCTACTGTCAATCGTTTCATATCATCATCTACTTCTCATTTTGTTTCTTCATATCTAAGCAACCATCCCCGAGATCTGTTGATGAATGTTCGCTTACAAGTTATCGAGGCTGAAATTATCAAGATTCTATTCTACATGATCACGACTATTATCCATGGCGGACGAAATGCAATTTACGTTGATTTTCCGAGCAACCTTTTGTCAATTCAGACAGCCCCGTGACACTTGCCTCTCGACGCGAGACGACGGGAGCTAGGCTGAAGCGTGGCCGCGAGAGTTATGAGTTATTTATTTAGACGTTGACGCGACCCGACACCGGAAACTCCGGCGTTTTTCCGACCGAGTCGCACGTTTATGGAAATCGAACAGAACAAAGCTTTTATTCTAATGATCACGCGGCGACGGGGACGCGCAGCTCTCCCGATGAATTTTGCAAGTAACCCGTAAGTACGATTTACGTGGCCTCATTGGAAACAGGATTCCGTTATATTTATCCAGGATCCATTACACTTTTGCGGGTGGATAAATTAATACATTCCGCGGGTTACTATCGACAGACGATAATAATTAGTTGCCAGTGATTGTGCATTATTTGCACGGGATCGGCTTAGGGTACGGAAAATCCGCACACAGTTGAATTTGATCGTAAATCATCAAAGATGTAGCAACTAACGATTATTGACGGTACACGGAAGTACGTGAGTTGTGTTGATAACGAGGCTTTATTTGCAGCAGACCTGTTGGTAGAAGCATTCCGTGATTGATCACGTGATAATTTTTGGATAAATAATTGGAAATCGGAGAAGCACATTGGGTACTTCGAAGTACGGAGAATAAATTATCGAATGGCGAATTCATGAATCTGTCCGAACGGAAAATATTTTCGTTTGTTAAATGCTGTTCTACTTAAGACTTGAGAAATATGACTTTCCATAGTATATTGTTATGTATGATACAATAATATATTTCTAGGATATAAATAAAACTTAAAAAAATTTTTCTTTTTGTTGTTTATCTATCATAGCTTTAACATCCTAGGATTTGTCTAAGTTTTAATGTTTTATTTACTATAAATGTGGTTTCATCTTTCGTGCAACATTCACTAACAATATAAATTTTACTACGTATCGACTAATATTATAAGTTTATCAATGGTAGTATGTGTATAGTAATATTCTCCAGGATATTCAGAATAATAATGTTAACAAAAAACAAACTTTTATTACCTTCACTCGTGAATCTTTTTATACTGTTTTAATTCCTCCATTGTATATCCCCATATATCATACACTATAATCTCATTAGTCAACGAAACATATTACACATTGAACGTAATATTGTTAACAGTCGTTTTGATGGGTGCAATAAGGCAAAAATGGCTTTCGTTATGCGGAACCTTCATCCTTGGCCACAATAAAGAACAATGGCGTCAATGAAATCGTCCAGTTTAAATATTGCCTGGATGTGTGTGTTATCGAGAAAATTTTTATTTGAAGCATTCCCATTTGAAATTCATACCAACTTTTATACTATCTAAAGCATATGTACGTTTCCACGATATGACTGTAATACGATCTACTGAAAAAATCTGTCTTTAGTACATTCCCGTATCTGTAGAATATTAAAAATGTATACGGAACGTAGATTAACTGCCAGTATAGGCACATGTGTTCTTGTTTTAACGCGATACGGAAATGAAGTCTTTTATTCAGACGACCGTCTCATTCGTTTGCATAAAGGAAATCGTATCTACATTTCTTTGATAGGTTTTAAAATGACCGTCATTAGTTCCCTTTTAATTATGGTATCTCGATAAATATTCATGAATCCGCGGTTTGTTTAACTTTGTTCATCTTGTTCCTGTGTTTTTAACTCATTCCGGCTGAAGGATTGATTTTATTTCACTCAGATTCATGTTATAATCTTAAAGGAATTCTAATGTATAAATAGGCAGCAAATTTTATGCATCGATAACACAAGCAAAGGTATGAACGAAATGAAATAAAATTTTGTACCAGAAGTAATCGATTTTCAATTATATTTTTGTCTTAATAGATGCATTAATCCTACTGTTCTCTTAACTTATTCTTCGCGTTTGCATCCCTACTGTTCCGTCGTAGACCGAAACGACGGCTATACAGTCAGACAGTACCGTTACTTTTTATTATTTTATTCCTTCTTTCAGTCAATTTATATGTTTTCAAGACCGACCCCTTGCAATTTCGATTTCGTTGACAAAGGGAATCAGAGACAATAGAAGCGAACATTTGGTCTGCAGTCCGCCTCATGCGCTCGGCAACCTGGGACCCATCCGCGCCGGGCCTTCCCGGGGCGCGCTGGCTCGCAGACAATATACTCATAAACCCTACCGTTGAGGGACTCGAAAATTCGTCGCGGTCAACTCGCACCGCGACCACGTGCGCGATATTTTCCTGACGTCCGCTTCGCCCTGAAGGAGAGGTATTCCACCTCCACGTCGCTTGGAAAAACCAAGAAATTTGCCTTCCCCTTCAGGGCATAACCAATAAGGAGGCGAGTTTTGGTCACGCCTTCATCGAACTTGGAGGAAGCGCGACGTCACACGAAACTCGAAAAAACACTTGCATTCGATCAATCGTACACGAAGAGTCACTCGCAATCGAACAGTCAATCGACAACATTCATTCGCACTCGAAGACTCGTACTCTAACATCAGTCGTATTCGAACAGTCTTCTGGACTTAAACTATTTGTCGCGATCGTATCACAAGTCACGATTAGTACCTCGTAAATCATCCGCTCCATCGGTCAAACAGATATTTGTTTTATTCTCACTGAGAGAACATTGAATCAGTTGCCTAAAATTAATTTGGCGGGCAACAGTCGCAACTGTACGCGTACCACGACGGTCGAGCCTGGAATTTACAACTCCAGGCGGATTCAAAAGAGAATCCACGCGGACGGACGCGACACCTACGAATAAATTTACTTCAAATTTTGATGTAATCTGTTCTCAAGAAATGGGCATTACACAAAAAGTAGACGTAAAATTTAGGTATGATGAATATTAAAAACAGATATTTAAAAAGATAATTCTTATTGAAATATAATCTCCATTTCGACTCATATAGACTAGAGGAAAACAGCAGGGTTAATTGGTTAAGGTAATCTGTCTGTGATATTGATGTTTGTTAAACTAACTTTTGAAAATGAGCAGTTTCATGAATATCTATGCAAGTAGCAACATAAATATAATGGTGGAGGTCATATAAACACTCGTTTAATGTGATTATCTTTACGAAATACTACTGTTTGTATCCTATCAATTGTGTTAATACTAATAAACATTGATTCTGCAATCAAATTGTCAATCTTCCTCAATAATTCCACATAAATTATTAATTATGAGTCAGTAAAATCAAGATGAAACAAATCATACTGCATAATCGTCAATATTTGTAAGTAGAAACAGCACGCAATGATCAGACACATATCCACCCCGTGTCGTACAAAACCACATGTATCTAATCAATTATCAAAATTATTTTTTTTACATTTAAGAGCCTTTACAAAAAATATTCATTCTACATTTTGGACCATTTTTGCATATGGTGTAACCTAATTACATCCAGTTTCTGTAGAAGATCATATTCGAATAGTTTCACACAGAAAACAGAAAAACACGACAGCAACCGGTAACAACGATCGAATTCTACGGCGCAAAATCCACATGTTGCTGGATTAGGTAATACCGGTGCGAGAATAATAACGCCAGTACTTAGGGTAAGTCCGGGAGGGATGAACCACGTTTTTTAAAATGTCCGAAAATCGAATATTTTAGAAATAATGGATATTGTACTCAATGGTTTGTACAGTGGATGATCTTTTTTAACACATATTATTAGTAGAAGACAATATCTTTATAAATAAATGCAGAATAAAGAAAACAAACTTTTGTGCTCTGGTCCATCGCTCCCTAACTACTACGGGTGAGGTGGACCGCTTTTATAAATGTTATATTCCATCATTAAATTGATCCGTAACAACTATTTTCATCAAGAAAATTGTTTTATTATGATTATTGGTCCATCCCTACCGAATATACGTTGCTCATCTATCCTGAATCGTATAGGATAGACGGACCATATATTTGCGCCATTGTGGTTCTTTTGAACATCATTGCTTGAGGTTAAAATTAGACCTACATCTCATTGAAGGTCTAATTTTAAATCCTAATATTTTTAATCCTGTTACAATCTTGGAATCTATTTCGACCCAACCATGCTTTCCTTTCTGTAACGCTGTTACGACTCTACACACTTTTTCGAATTAATCTTAACCTCGTCTCTTTGGAAATATTCTTGAGTTCACAAAACGTCTAAGGAAATTTTTCTAAACCACGTATTTCTACTTCCTCGTCATTATTTCGAATATACCGGAGTAATTCATAAATGTTGATTCACAAATATCACGTATCAGTCTATTTTGTTTGTCTATTGCAACGTCATTTGTGACATAAAATAAAAACAGGTAATACACATGAATTAGTGCTAGTCTGAAAGGCCAGATATAATGGTAATTAATTACGTTGCGAGATCTGAGTTTATCAATCTAGGGATATTGGTAAAGCGCGATAATCACCGACACTGCGAAATGTGTCAACAATTATAAATCACCATAGTATTTGTAAGACCCATAGCAGGTTTAACTAGTACTGTTTCATTTTCCCGAACCAGAAACACCACCAAGATTCTTCCATTCGAAAATCCAACAACCACACGTACACGCAACACGAGCACATGGGATCCCAGCGCAACAGATAAAGTGTCCCATCCTTCATTAGCAAGTTCTCCGCGTACACGCATCGTTCTATAAGAGTGGGTAGCGTTTAGAAACAACGGGGTGGATAGGGGACGTTTGGATTCGCGGATCGTTACGAGACGTAGAGCGTGTGCAGTTTTATCGGGGGAACGAGAGGAAAGAGCCCGTGCAACGGTGGATGAAAGTGTGTGCAACGAGCGAAAAAGCGACGGTTTGCAGCTCGTACGTATCGATTGCAGTGTCACTCCTGGGAATCGAGGAGGATAAACTCGCGAATACCGGGGGCTGCAATACGTGCGTTTCGATGCTGTGTTCTTTCCTCCCTGCATAGTTTTCATCTCTGTATATGTGTGTTTTTTTTCTGTTTTGACTCACTACGCCGGATGGCAAAGCCCATCCCCCACCCCCTTCCACCTGGTATATATCGAACAATCCGCGTCTACCCCCCCCCCTCTCGCAGCAATAATGTTAACGGCACAGCAACGCAGCCAGCGGAACAAGATATCTAATATTCGCGCTTCGGTTTCCGAGTGGTATTTCACGTTCGCGCGAAGGACAACCGCTAAACCGGTCGTGTACTCAATAGTAGCTTAAAGCTCTTCCGTGGGCGGTAACCTTATCTCAGGCCCCTCCGGGGTTGCGCCAGCGAAGCGTGAAATTTAAACCCATCTCTCGGCTCGCGCATAATCAACATCGTGAAATCAATGGACTGCCTACGGGGTACACTGCGTGCGATCGAGCATCGCGCGGGTAGGCGACTTTTCCGCGTGTTTTCACGTCGCACATTTTTATTTATATGTGTATTTACCCGCGGCTATTTATAAGTCACCCTTGTCACGCGATAACGTCGCTATGTTTGACGGTGTTGCTCGTGACAACCGTTTCTAGGAACGTTGGAATTTAATGAGGGAAAAGGATATCGGAGTGGATTTTGGATATCGGAGGATGATTTGAGAAATGGAATTTTTAAGTGTAATGGAGAATAATGCGGGGAATCGATGAATGTTTGTGAGTTATTGTCGCCGATTTTGGGCTGTTGATGAATTATCGAACAAGAGAGATAGTAACAAATTGTGTAGGAGAAGTTGTCTTGCTGTGCTTGTCACTTGCATCCGGGAAAGCATTGCAAATGTATTAATTAAATGCACTCTCAAGTGGGAACGAAAGAATTGCAACAAATTTCTTTGTTTTAGTGGTTTACTGTTTCACTCATTCTCATTGCTTTAATACCAGTTGGTACTTAAATGGTTATTATTACAGGGTTTTTGTAACTTCCTCTGCGAAGTTTTATCATAAATCGAATTGTTGTCTCATCTGGGTCTAGCAAAAATGTATTAATGACTTATTGCAGTGAAAATTATAGTCTGAGTTACCCAACTCTACTACCTTAAATTACTTGGGACTTGTTTGTTATATGAAACAAAAAATTTCAAAGAGAAATTGCATGGTATCAAGGGGTACCTACAATGTAATATGTAAATACAATAGTTTTTTACTACTTTGCTCCTTTATCGAGATATGCAGGTCATCTAGAATTACATACCTCACTAATTTTTTACTTAGAGTTGAATAATCTTTCGAATTGCAGGGTCAAATATTACATACAACATTTAAAAAACTCAGTAACATCATATCTGAAAAAAAGAGTTGATTACATACAATTTTCATTTGAACCTTTTTTTCACACAACAAACATATAAACAGAAGACAATAAATGATTATTTGCAAATAAGTTAAGGTGGTAGAGTTACAAAGGTCACTCACCCTGTACAGATAGATTGTACACGAATAAATTATATACATACGTGACGATTCAGATATAAAGTAATCAATTCCCGTAACCCAGTTTTCACTTTAGCTCGATATTATCCAACGAATACCTGTGTAAAAATTATGTGAACACTATATTATAAAGGGTTCATATGAAAATTTAGTACCACAAGAAATCCAGTAGGTATTAGAAGAACAAAGCGCCACAAGCAGTCTTCAGTTCGCGACACGTTTACACGAAAATCTGGAGCTCCTGTATCCAATAAGCTATCTCACGCAAAATTCCAGCATCCGCTCGCAACAGTACAATAACCGCAGAACTTTACATAGTTACGAGCTTGTTAGAAACTCACGCGACTGTTATTCAAGAGGAACGTATTTTCAATAACGGAATTATGTAAATGGATTCCTGCGGCTGGTCGGGGGGATACTGAAAATCCATGGAAAACTGGCATATTTTTACCGCTACGCGGTCATTAAATCCCATTATCGAAAAATTGGAGGATTAGCAGCTAATTGGGGGTCGCGTATCGATCGGTCTATCTAAACGTATGGAATGAACGACTGCTGGAGGATAGAAACTCCAAGCGTCCATTTAGGGGATGATTCGTGTCTTGTTTCACTCTCCACATTCATTTCGTCAGTAATAATGTACTCATAAACACCGTAAATAACAACAAACATGACATAATATCATAAATACAAGAGACCTATACAAAACTTTCAAACAGTAACGTGGATGTAAACATCACCTGGATCCCTTCACACCAAGAAATACCGGGAAATGAAACAGCCGATACTGCAGCCAAAGAAACTATAACCCTTTCAATGACTGAACCAATTACTCCTTATCAAGATATTGTAAATCATATAAAAATAGAAACAAAGAAACAAAAGAACAAAATCCCACAATCTAATGAAACATTTCTACCAACAAGTACCATGCAACAATCTGAAAAGAAAGAAAAAGACGGTATTATTCAGGCTGAGGTCTGGTCACACAAAAAAAAAACGAATACGTAATAAAAAATAACAAAACCATCCCACTGCAACCTATGTCAAAGTTAAACATTAATTTTAGACAGATGAACAGATAAACAAAGACAGAAATACAACACAAAACCAGACACAACTCTAACAAACCAGAATAATCTACGAAATACAATAAATTATAATAAAGAAATAAACATGTTCGCCAAGATATAAGATATCTTGACCCATCGTCGTCGTTAATGACCGTACAGTCGATGCGATGTAAAACGAATGCAGAGGAAGAAGAAGAAGAAGAAGCAGAAGAACTATTATTAAACAGTTCGATCACAATAACAAATTACATTCATGGAAAGCAGCAGAAACTGTACTAGAATAACGTTTCCAAAAATAAAATTTCTTCTGTAACCTTGATCTGAGGGTAATATTGATAGGCTTCTTATCTATAAGCTCTGAAATTTAAAGGTCTATTAATAGGCTACCGGTCAATAAAGTGTTAAGTAAACGACGACCTTATTCAAGCTCGGTCACCATCAGCACCAAGAAAACAGGCGCACGCGCTCCCTCTCTTGTCTAAACCGCTTTTCTGACCGGTCGAAATTTCCGAGCAGGCTCCCAGCCGAGATATCACGGCCGCTGGCGTGGCTGAAGTAGAAACAGAGTTAACTAGTCCGCCGTTGAAGTTCCATGTACCGACGTACACGCTCCCCAGTTCGTGGCTTCCGACAGCGCTTTTCACTGGCGAGGATTCTGACACTTGGACGTCTCTGTTCGGGCTGATCCGTTGCCGATGAACATTTTATTGCGACGATGAAGAGATCAAAGCAGTGATATTAAACGGTCACGCGAGCCACGCGTATCACGCTGTTACGTTATACTCGGTTTCAATCATTTTTTTAACTTGATGTAACGCGAGCGAACGTTTAGTTGGCATGTCGACTTCGTAATTATCACGAGAAACGACATTTCGTGAACAGTTTTTTTTTGCAGAATGATATTGCGATATATTTGTAGTTAATGACTTTGGGCGAATAGTGTATCTTTATTTTCTCTGTTATTATTTTGTATTTATTACGTGTAGCAATAAGTAATCGACTATATTTTGTCAAATTTAATGATTATTTGTAAAAGAAATTGGAAGCCTATGATATTTCAATGACATTTGTCCTCAATCTTCAATGTTCGCCGCCATTTTAAAAAAAGATGAGGGTGGAAAGATGTTTGAAATTTAAACTATCTTACTAGTTTATTGAAAAAGAAATAGTGGATTATCTATTGGCACACTTAATATATTTTATGTGGACATTCGTGTTTTTCAATTTTTTCGTAAAAATGGACTCTGTAACCTGCACGATTTAGGATTCTCAAAAATAATACTTTCTTAACTTTATCAGGATAGAAGGTCTTCCGATGTATTGTATTAAATGAGTTAGCAATACATTATTCAACTTAATAAATTGAAAAAATACACATAATTCGTTTTAAGTTTAAAATTTAACATTATCTACATTCCTTCTTGAATTTCCTGAAGAGTCTAACAAGTGTTCATATTAACATAACAATTTAACAAAATAAGAACGACGTTCTTTTACTCGAAATTGCCCGCCCTCAAAGCAATTCGTCATCCAGTGAAGCTGAACAAATACACGGCAAAGTTTATTCTCAGGCATCAACTTCCATAATTCAACGGGTGACGGAGATCTGATTTCGGTCAGATGTAACTTGAACATTTCGTGCACTCGAGCAATTCACTGAGCATTATATGATAATGCTCGCCGTTTATGTAGCCCTGGTTAATTCCGAGTTCTTGACACAGCATAAAGTATCCTTCTCATTACGGTGAAGGCGAACTCCCGCCTTATTATCTAGATTCTATTTATATTGTACATTTTATACAACACAGAAGGAGATTTCCAGAGATAGGATAAATTTCAATCTATTCTGATTCGTTAATGGGTGTCAAAGACGCCCCCCCCCTCACAATGTTATTGATAAAGTAACTGAAACATGAAAGTGTTTCGTGGAGCGTTGACTCTTTAAAGCGGTTTGATCAGTGAACTATGATCAAGCGTAATGCATCAAACATCACTTTGTGGCTGGTTCCCGATAACGGTCCCGGGAGAAGCTCCCTCCGTTCTTGAATTTATTAAATTTTATACCAGTCACTGCGGGCTTCGCTTTGACGTAGAACGGGATGAAAGTAGATCGGGCGTGTAGTATGTTATTTTTTTGCGAAATCTCTTAACCGAATGAGTATCGAGTATAACGTCTCGATCTTCCTTGACGGAATAGTTTCTGGCATATTTGTCGAAGATCCTTGTCTTCTCGTAGTATTGATAAAATATTCGTTGGAACGATTGGAAGCCAATGAAAGTGTTCAAGATGACGCACGATCAAGTATTGATTCTACCTGAAGCACCGGCTAACACACGCGAACTTTAGATACGGACAGGATAACAAGGGAGTTCAAAAATAGGCGTTTGGATCGATGCAGGTGCTGGTTGGTCCTTGGAACGAACCTTAAGCAAATAGACGCTTATCCTCCGACTTATTTTGTTCTTATTCCTATTGGCTTTTCTGTTATCTTCTATGCTTCTATGATTAATCGTATCTTTACCATTTAACGAAAAAATGTAGACAATGTTCATAAGTCTCTGATCGATTTGCCTGAAGAGATATATTTATTAAATTGTACTGTATTCAACTATATTCACTTGAAACTATATTTTTTTTTTCAAAAAGGTTCCAAAAATTGTGAAATATTTGAGACAGCAAATACCAATGTCAGAATCTACTGTTTATATCTAAATAAGCAACATTCATAAAACACAGATAAAATGAACTATAGCACCAGATACTTACATTGTATAACAGTACGTACTACAAATATCAAAACTATTTTGAACAAGCATTCAAATATCAAATGGAATGCTTGAAAATGTATTAATACTAAAAAGCTTGCATTCGGTTATCTCAATGTGTAGTGTTGACTTTTAAACAAAATTACCTTTAAAAGAAACTATTTCGATATTCTTCACCCCGACATTCATACATCAAGAAAAATGGAGTAACAATATTTTTACAACTTTTGAGCAACAGTCTGCACAAATTTAGATATTCATCCTTATCCAATTATCACTCTAACAACATAATTGATCCAGTTAACTTACAACTGAGACTCTTTGATCTCACGATATATAATTAACAACCACCCACCAAAGAACTATGGTAGCTCTGTCGAAGCACTAATTGCAACAGAAAAACGACCCACGCACAGGAACACATGACATTTACATAATGTCGTGGTCTGTCGATTTTCTAGCTCACGTCGTGGTTTACATTTTTTAATACATACCTGTAAAAGTGGCACGACAGACGAGGAAAGAGGCTAAAGAACGATGAAAACTCTCGTGGAATGACATTCATTAAACGGGTTGACAGTAGTTAACTGGTGCGAGGGGGTGGGGTGGCGTGGAGGACCGAGGGCCTTCAAACTAAACCACCGTTAGTCCCGCAACCTAATCCAATATAAATCTCCTGGTATAAAGCTGTTCCGATTAATGGCTCGACAAACCAATGTGGTGGAGGCCAGGATACGGCTATATAACCAGGACCAAGTCCCCCGAAGCGAAACCCTCAACCCCCCCCTTCCCACACGTTCCTATATTCCTTTCCGCCCTCTGTAAGCCACTCCTACCGCCATCACCATCAGCGTCGCCGCCGACACGACCACCATGATCCCCCAGTTGGATCCTGAGGTACTTGGGATAGCAAGGAACGAAGAGGGACTGCAGCAAAGTGATATGGCTTGGGGGTTGGTGCAACCAGCGTCTCTAAGACCTGCTGCCAACTTTATCCCGAACTTAAGAAATGGCAGAGCTAATGAGCTTTTAAATTATTCCGCGGCGACGCGGGGTAGAGAGAGAAAGAGAGTGAGCGAGAGGGGGGGAGGACGAGGGAGAGGGAGAGGAAGAGAGAGGAACGTCTAAGGTAGGCCCGAAATTTTCAAATACAGAGGAAGAAGGTTGGAGTGAAGAACGATGTGACGGGGAGAAAAACAAACGACGAGGAGGGGGAAAAGCCGACGACGTCGTTGAAGTAACGGGCAATGGTAACAAAAGAACGCGTGCATACGGTTCCTTGAAACGTTGGAAACTGTAGGTGCATTCTTCTTTTATAGGCTCGACTGTATAATCTTTCTTTTGAATCCTTTTGCGGAAATAACCAACATAGAGGTTGTAACATGTAATTCATTGGAAATTGATTCAGGCTAGTCGTCACTTTGGAAATAGTTTTTGAGGTTTCAAAATCATCTTCTGTCGTTACATTAGGTATTAAACTCTTCGCACTGTGGACCATTTGACTTAAAAAAGCAGGCCAAACTTCCAATTTTTAAACTTAATTTAATACGACAACAGGTGTTTTCTTACAATATTATTAAAATGAAGTAACATAACGGCCATTTTTGTGACGTCAAATTGTATACGAAAGTCACATCCATCAAGGCAAGGCGGATATATTCGATCTTGCCACTTAAGAGTTTAATATACTGTAACAGATCAACGTCTAAATACAAAAAGAATAAAGAAGTAAATTGGTCACTTTATATGATAAACTTGAAGACAGAAGTTTGACTTTAAAATAGTTGCATGAGGTATTTGTTTATGTATTCTTCAGAAGGACTGTATAGAAAGATAATCTTTATACGAAGCATGCATATTTTAAGCAAAACTTCTCTATCTTGAACTTATGGATAGTATTTGAAAACTTCACCGTACTCAACAGTATAATCTATAAATAATCTCAATCCAGCACACAGTATCCTAAATATAAAAACCAGTTCTCATTGTTCTTAAATTACAGCTCGTAACAGTCGACAATTTATTGAAATGCTGTCATTACTTTTCCGATTCCATTTACAAACTCCCAAACCGCCCATGAATTTGTAAAAATGAGAAGCGAAAATAATATTTGAAAACGTGCATTATATAGAATTCCCCTCGGGTCATCGAATATTCCGCATCCAACCCAATTTTTACGAAAAATCGATACGCCCTGGTAATATACCTCGCGTTCTACAACACGTAATAATTCGGGGTATTTATTTAAGACAAAAAAATGGATCGTGTATTCTCCCGAAAAAGTATTAATTAATGGTCCACGGAGTTCAACGTCGCCACACGAGAAAATAAAGATCCAAATTTATAGCTGTAGTGGGAAGCCAAGTCAAGGCCCGTGTCGGTAAAAGCCAAGGGGGGTGGAGGGGGTGCAGCTGGTGACTCGGGATATCGAAATAAAGGGAAGTCCCGCAGGTGGAAAATATCATTCTGCCACTTAGGCAAACATATATGAATCCCGAAGGATCCCGACGGCCTGGCTACATTCGTACCGTTCTCTATACCGGGATACAATGAATACGCCCGGAGAGACTCTTTCCACGAATCCGGTAGGCGCGTCAGAGCTCCGAACGTGGTACAGTGGGTGACAAACGGACGAAAAAAAGGTGGGGGAGAGAACGCAACTGAAA
This sequence comes from Dufourea novaeangliae, assembly GCF_001272555.1. Lineage (NCBI taxonomy): Eukaryota > Metazoa > Arthropoda > Insecta > Hymenoptera > Halictidae > Dufourea > Dufourea novaeangliae. The sequence continues at coordinate 1,278,751 of NW_015373949.1, read as the reverse complement.
CGGAAGAAAATTCTTCTACGTGGAGGTCGGTGAATTGGCGAAAAAGCAGCCAAGATTAAAATCTACAGCGTACGAAAACCTCACGGACACTAGGATGTGAGAATAAGAAAATAAGAGGAAGGTGAAAGAAGACCGTTGACTAGAACACTGGTTCTGAATCTTTTCGAAGTCACAGAACATTTTTGATTATAAGACTTTCTCGAACACCAAAATTACTAAGTCTTACAAGGGGACTCAACTATCCGATTTCGATTTTAATAGGGTTTTGTAAGATGATACTATACGGGTTCATTATGATATATGCGAAATATTAGGTGTAGACACTCGATCATTTTAAAGAAACAAACAATTAAAGGTATGGACCTTCAAGGTATACTGTAAGTTAAAGTTATCGAAACTGCGTTGGCAACGTAAAACAAAAATATTTCTGTGAACGGGAATCGATCCCAGGATCTTCGATTTACCAGGCAATCAACCATACCTATAAGTTGACTTGTATTCATAGTACAGTAAAGGCTCCATTAGAGTTTGAAACTAGAGACCGCTACAAAACTTTCACGATGCACTGCGAATCGTTCTAACACCTCACAAATCTGTTGTTTGCCCATAGCCCGACCCTCGGCAACAAAAGCAGGGTGGGGGGGGGTGGCACTTAATTATACGCTCGACGGGTTCCACTGTTTCCCCATTCCGGTGGTGGGGATGAAGTACAAACTCTCACGAGGAACTTCCTATCCAACTCTCATGGAGCCTTACTGTACATCTTAAAGGTATACTATAAGTTTAATTGTTTATATCTTCAAAATGATCGAGTATCTGCACCTAACATATTTCACATATGTTATTAGGAACTTGAATACTATCATCTTACAAAACCCCGTTAAAACCGAAGACAGTTGGGATCCTTCTCTTGTTAGTAGGCGACACAGGGCACTTACGCTAAAGTTCGTTCAAGTGTACTTTCTTAGTTAGTTCACCACTTTCGTAATTTCACGAAATACTTGCAACAAATTCGCGGAACCCTAGTGTTCCTAGGAACACCAGTAATATACTACTAGGCTACTGCAAGAAATCGAAAAACAGAGACGTGGGAAGAGGAACCAACAAATTCGAAGAAAATATGAACGAAGATGGTGAAGCAGACTTTCGTGGTTATACATTTAACTCTCAATATTGGAATAACTCGAATACCGGCTAGCAGAAATTTATGTATACCTCACCAGCTCGCTCCGTCTATACAAGGCGTTCCAAAAAGATGGGACAATCCGTAACATATAAATATTCCGTCCACCTTTACCGTTTTGTAATCTGTAGATCAATTTCCGAGATATTAGCAGTTAGACGAACTCACACGTACGCACAGACACAGTCAAGAAGCGCATGACCCAAGTCACTGGCCTGTGCTCCTTGACTGTGTTTGCACGTACGTGTGGCCCACCGCTCAGCTGATCGTTAACTGTTAAATTAAGTTCGTTTAACTGCTAATATTTCGGAAATGGAGCTTCAGATAACAAAACGACAAAGGACTTTTTGATTTATATTTTCATGAGGAAGATTCATGTTCCGGGTGGTTCCATCTTTTTGGGACAGCCTGTATAGACCGTAGATATTCGGACGATTGCCAGGAATAAGACGTTCTTCACGGTGCTGGCCCGTTTTTCCGTTCTCTTAAGCAGCCACAAGGGAAAGCAAAGGGGAGAGAGAGACCCCCAGTGAGAGAAGGCTAAACGCGACGGTAAGGAATTCCCCACCTTTTCTCCGGTTTACAGTCGGCGCGCGAACACCAATGTCTCCAGTTTTGTTCGCCCGTCGAGATTCCGCGCGATCCGCGGCCATCCCCTACTGTTTTTCGCCCCTAACACGATCCCCACGACACGGCTGGCAATCTAGCTCGTGGAACAGACTACAAGCTAGACGAGGGGTGGATAGGACGAACGGGTGTAAAGAACGAATGGCGGGGCGGGGAGCGAAGAGATTCATTCGTCCGGTCTCGACGAATTCATCGCCTATCGCAGCCGGTTCGTGGGAAAACTGTGTCGGGCTCTCGCGAGCCAGCACGGGGTTGAATGGAATTCCCGGCCGTTTACATTTCGACGTCTATTTCTGAGCGTTCGACGAGCTGCACTTCGGGAAACCTTTACGTAACCGACACTGTATACAGCAATTACGTTGACTGGCGTCGAGATCGATCATCGGGTATCGCTTTTTTTCCTAGATAGGGATGGATATGAATTATTAAGGGGAAGGGTGTAATTGTTGTTCGTCACGTGGCCACTGAATCGGGTCGAATCAAAAGTCTAAAAATCGTCTCGATTGAGTCGGTAATGGATTTGAAGCGGCGAATTGGTTCTACCATTGAAAATTTTGGTAACGTAGCATTTTATTTAAGTGAAAATAGGTGAATGGAAAAATTGTTATCGATTTTAGGGAACCTCTTCGACGGCATTGTCAGTTACAGTGTTCCCAACATAGTCATGGAAGTATGAATTTTTAGGGATTTTTTTTTATTTTTGACTGAAAATGTATGTTCACGAAGTGAGACGCGCCGATTTTGCTGTAATTTCGCTGAACTGTTTATGGGACCAACCTAAGAATTTTGCCTTCCTTGGTTGATGCTACTTTTATATTTTAAGAGAGGAACCACGCTTTCTGGACGAAACGTTCTTTTTACTTATTCGCTTGTAACTTCTACAAAAGATATCGAACTCCTACCAAATATACTTAACTCCAAAATCTGTCGAAAAAGGTGCAGATAAACTTTACCAGATAATGGTAGAAAGAATTGTTGAATAATAATTTTTTTTTAAATTATATTGGAAAATTTTTGAAAAATTGATTGGAAACTTTTTCAGAATTCTTTCCTACCTATATATGGACATTTAAGAAAGATGTAGAATTTATTCAAACTTTTTTTGGACATCTGTAATTTTCGAGTTACAATCAAATAAGAAAAAGAGCCGCTTCGGATAAGAATGGTGGTTTCTCCCCTAAATTCTAAAAGCAGCATCAACCAAGAATTTCCAAATTCTTACGTTGGACCCGTAAATAATTAAGCAAAGTTACAAGAAAAGTAAAATATATTCTACAAAAAAGTTTGAAGAGAGTAATAACGCATAGAACAAATCTTCCATGGTTAATAATAAATTGATGATGAATTTTTTGGGAAAATACAAAAAATTATTCAATTGTTTTGTAGGTAGCTCTTTGTTTTTAAATGTAATTTCTAAGGTACACCGTTCCACGGATGAATAAACACAATTTATCGGTACGTGATGAGATAACTTCCGAAACCATTCGAGCACACCGCGCGGATTATTGTTTAACTAGCGAACGTACCGGCTTGCGATGTTTCGTATTTGATGTTAAACAGCGGAGCCAGCAGGAAATCTATAAATACATATTTAACGTTCGCGGATTCAGCGTGGATTTTTCAATCACGATCCCACGTGCTGCAAAAGTAACCGATGTAATTCTGTTGAACACGTATCGATTGAAAGGTACTAATACAGGAAATTAAAGGTGGAAAATTAATACTACGACTAATAATCGGGGTGTACTGGACTGGCTATGTAGAAAATGTAATAAAATTTTACTTTCTGTACATCTTTATAATTAGTGGAAATTTTTGTATCTCACTGAACGTACACTCCAGGTCATAAATATAATATTAGGATGTTTCTCGAATAATTAAATATGTATAAAATTGTTGAACGTTTGGAGGAAATACTAGAGGAAATAAATAGAGGATATTAAAGCCCGATGTACAGCGCGTATGCTACTCTGAAGTAATAGACGTGGCCTAAAATATATTAGGTGTACAAATTAATCGTGGCCTCCACAATTATGGACTTAAAACTGTTACCATTTTCTAGAGAGGGGATTCGCCAACTGCCTGACAATGGTGTAAAAGTGTAGATAGTGACGAGGAATATTTTCAAGACTAGACTTTTTTGTGGTTTTTTATAAATGAACAACCAATCTATGAAAAGGAGGCCACGAATTAATTTTTTATGCCTAATATAATAATACAAACTTATAATTTAATGGAGATTGATTTTAATGAAAATATCTAGAATTGCATGATTTTACTAAATTCTGAAAAGTAAATAAAGAAAAATGCAATAAATGTTACTCAGGCAAGAATGTATTTTTAGACATCCATTTCGAGTATTCGTCTGGTGTGTGCGAACTCGATTAAATTTCTATCAATATGTCTGGCTATAATTCGCTCTGTCTACTTCCATAATAACTACAAAGTATTAACACCTGTGTAATACAGTTTACTTTCTTTTTAAATTTTACTCCTTGACTACAATATTTAATATTCCACAATAGAATATTATTGATTGTATATAACAATTGTTCATATATCAGATATATTCTTGTAAAAATACTAATCGTTTCTAGTCTCAAATACATCGGTTTCAGTAGAAAAAGCATGTAATCGTCAGACACGTTACACAAGACTTATGCAATACATTTTCAGGAAAGACGTCTCGCGTGAACATATTTTATCCACCCTTTCTGTGCATATCATTACACAAGAAAGCAGCGCTTTAGATTCTACCGATGAAGTTATTAAGATCGTAGTTCAGCGGAAGAGATCCAATCGCGTTGATTCGCAGCTTCGAAACATACATCTCCGTCCGCTCGTTAATTTCAGCCGCGATTCAACTTTGTTCGTACGATTCTGTAACATTATACTACATATATGTGTAATATCAACGGGGATTTCCATGGAATACCAATGATTCCCCTCGATGTAACTTCTTTCGAGGCAAGTTCACGGTGAACCGCGGTTTCCGCTGAAAGTCTCGGTCGTAATACAGGACCTGAGCGCGATTATTCATAGCAGGGGACAGATAATCGATGACACGTCAAGTCGACGGGCGACGGTTGCCGCGAGGTCTCCCGACGACGTTTGGATTCCCCGTCGAAACATTTCGAAAATCGATAATCGTCGAACAGGTGTGGCTAGACACGTTCGTCTACTGTTCGAATTGCTCCCGATAATTCGTAACCCGATGTCTCGTGTTCTTTGAGAGATAACCACTGTGTGCAATATCTGGACGGGATTGATCGTGGAACACCTCTGAACCTGCTTCGAGCAGTTTCATTGACGAATATGAAATTTGAATTGCAAATGTGTTCGGATATATGTATGTATCATATACGACAAAAATGAAACATCTGCCACGGTCGGTTATCAAAAGAATAGACCACCTTATTTATTACTGCAACACTTTTTCATCGGATAGACGACACTTTGATATTGACCCTTCAACAATAGAGGAGAGTTTGAACAATCCGAAGAAAATACTACAGCTATTAGCTTTTCCGAATCAAAGAAAACCATTATCAGAAACCCTGCTGTTAGAGGTTAATGCAACTGTAAAGTATAAATTAAAGAAAAAAACAATTCGGTTTAAGTAGATTTAAGTAAATATTATTGTATAAAATGTATTTATCAAGGAAGCTTATGTTGATGTTGAGAGAACAAGTATAAAAGAATACATTCTTAAATTTGGTGTTAAAGCAAAAACACTTTAAATAATATGAAACCACCAATTACAAATCATATACAATTATTATATCAAGAAAAATGTTCAAGGAAGCTTATGTTGATGTTGAGAGAACAAGTATAAAAGAATACATTCTTAAATTTGGTGTTGAAGCAAAAACACTATAAATAATATAAAACCACCAATGACAAATCATGTACAATTATTATATCAAGAAAAATTTTGACATTAACACTTTGACTGCCACGTCACCCAAATATGGGTGACACGTACATTGAAAAGTGTCTGGATTATTTGAACACTGTTATAAAATGTTTGCATTAAATTAATATCGCAGTATAATTTAAAGCAAGACCTACAGCCTCTATTAACTAAACTCAAATATTTTTGACAATTTATGACTTAAAAAACGAAATAAAGTGTGTCTGGCTACGAGCGGCCTTTTTCACTGTGGCAGTCAACGTGTTAAGACATTCGTTACGGTCATATGGTGTCGAAAATGTTTGCCTTGCACCACTTATAGGATGTTAAGAATATCTAAAACACAGATAATGAATAACATAAGATACAGGTGAATTCACGTCACCCAAATATGGGTGACACGTACATTGAAAAGTGTCTGGATTATTTGAACACTGTTATGAAATGTTTGCATTAAATTAATATCGCAGTATAATTTAAAGCAAGACCTACAGCCTGTATTAACTAAACTCAAATATTTTTGACAATTTATGACTTAAAAAACGAAATAAAGTGTGTCTGGCTACGAGCGGCCTTTTTCACTGTGGCAGTCAACGTGTTAAGACATTCGTTACGGTCATATGGTGTCGAAAATGTTTGCCTTGCACCACTTATAGGATGTTAAGAATATCTAAAACACAGATAATGAATAACATAAGATACAGGTGAATATTGCAAAATATATTGTGCTTTTGTGGAATAGTATACTGACTCAGAAATTGGAGCATCATACGAATGTATGTGACGCGTCGTAGCGAATGTGTTAAGCAAAAAACTGGATACAAATATTGTTTACATGTAGAATGTTGAATGACAAGGATTCACTTTTGCAATAAGGCAACATTATCCATTTATAGGAAGGTAGTACAGCTTATTCAATTAGTGTAGCTGCTGTAAAATTCTACTGTAGTATACAAGGTATCCCACCCTTATGTGAGCAACTTAAATATCTCAGTTAACTTTGATTTTTTTTAACAAATGCTCAAAGTGATCTGTTTCAACTTCGACATATTTTTGTATCCCTTTATCATAATTACATTACTATGTAAATCTACTTCCTTGCATTTGTGGATTTCATGTACTCAAGGTTAAGTGAAGGTTACACTGCTATAGGTTATTGAATTGATCGTGACCTCAACTATTACTCCATGATAATATAACTATGTAGTCCCATTTAAAAAAACACATCGATGACCTAGAAATTATCACAGTACTTGTCCCTTTCAACCAAATAAAGTATCCTCACATTTTTTTGTGTATATTCAATAACAAGTGAGATATTGAAGGTGATCACATTAGGTGGTACACACTGTACATGATTTACAGGACACTATGAATTTTCTAAAGGCTAAAAAATAATTAATTCAGAATCAACAGTTCACAATATTCACGATCATCTAGTAAAAATGACCAATCATAAATCCTTTGGAGAAACTAGAGTCTCTGAGATAAAATAGTATTAACCTCAGCCAAATACTGTCCTCCGGATTGTTGGGAAACGAAGCAACCACCATATTTCTACTTTCTGCTCGCACATTCGCGTTTAATGTCCCAATGTCCTCCAGACAGAGCCATAGCTCATAACGCAATGATCTCCCCACAAATTCACCTACAAAATCGTCTAACCGTATCAAATTAAACTGTCCACGATATTATCCCTGTCCCAGGTAAAGAACCAACGATAATATACCTCTTGAAAAGTTCATACCCATTGAAGTCGCCTTTGCTCCAAGTTTCGTCATCTAACGTTACCCATTTTTCAAATCCCCTCCCGGCAAATGAAAACTTACCCCCGTACACGACGGGAAATTTCGGAATGACAGACTCTCGGCCGGGGAAACTTTTTAATTTACCCACGAGATTCTGATAGATGTAGTACAAGAAGGGCCCGCGAGTAACTTCGTTCATAATGAAGTCGCCCTCTCTCCGCGCCACGCCGCGAAGGTTGCCTATGTATACCTCCAGGCGTTATTATCCGCGGGGCTGTAAGTTATTCGCTTAGAAGGAGCAATTAAGTATTGTCGGATAGTATACCGTCATATTTCAGCTGGGAGGAGGGTGGGGGCCCGACAAACGTTTTCCGGTGAGCGTATACATGGATTAGACGAAGCCGCCCGGTAGTTCTCTTGCATTTGTCAAGATTCCGAACGTTCATTCGTCTTTGCTGCTTACCATGCTGCCGCTCGTCGTCACGTCGGGAAGTAATATCAGCGAAATATGATTTCCGCGGAATTCTCGAGTTTAGTGCGCACGCGCGCGCACACCCTTGTTCATTTATTTCAACGTAGCATATTCGTTACGTGGGAACCCGCTATCAGAAAGAAAGTCTCCACGAGGAAACTTATTAACGCGGCGGTGATACTAATGAACGAGGAGTCGGTTTGAGTTTCTTTTAAAGCTGTGCGACTCGCACGAGCATGTAAATCGCAGCTAATTAGCGTCTTCGTGTTCATTGCGTTTCTGCGAAACGGTCTTTGACGGGATTTTTAATCATCTTCGTTACCGAACGCGATACACTCTTGGCCGCGTCGTCGATTTTAATTCGTTTGGCTCTTTATTTGTCAATAGTGAAAGAAGTATCTATTCTGTACGTCGTGAACCATTTTGGATAATTGGACGGAAAGTCTGGTGAAATACGTTTGACGTCGAATGTTGCGAATTGTACGTGGATTAGTTGAAAAGTTTTTGAATTAAGTATAAATGACATCAACAGGTCTGAAATTTTTTGTGCCCTGAAGATTTTCATTTGTGGTATGAATAAATGAAACGTGTTAAGTCCGTATACTACGTATTGGGTGTACTAATAATTGGTGCGCTGTTTCTTGTCAAATTCTGTATTTGGTCCGACATAATTGAAATCCATACGTTACCTCAACAACAGTCGTTATTTGTGACGAATATCCTGCAACATTTTAACTAAACAGAAAATTGGACAAAATTTTGAATTTAAACTGTAATCCACTGTATTGAAACTATAGTGAATTACCTATTGCCAAATGTCAGAATAGTACTTTTTTAATACTTTGTATTGTAATCCTTAGGGTAAGGGTTACCATTTTTATGACGCAAGTATTTTGATGTAGGGCTTTGCGATGCGAAATGTAAATGTTATACCGTTTAACTGAAACAAAAGGAACCAAGTGATTCCTAAAGCAGATGCATAAATCTAGTCTTTATCGTGGGATTTTTTTCATACTAGTATTATGTAGTTTGCTTTTTACAAGCAGGAAACTGTGTATTCGTAATAAAAAATCCACAATTCGAATTTTGAACGGGCGCCATTTTGCGAACGATTCCTATTTCAAAAATCGGTTTGTTTGTTTCAGTTAAACGGTACAACATTTACATCTGCTACCGCAAAACTGTACATCAAATTACTTGTCATGAAAATGGCTGTCACATTAATTTTATTTTTTTCACTTTCTAGCTAAATGACAATGACCAGTATTTATGTACCAGCACTTTAAAAATAGTTTAAAATATTTTTATTCTAAAATACGTACAAAAGTAATTTGGAATCAGTTTTCATCGCATCGTTTCTCTAGCTACCTATCTTTTCCTTTACGGGCTTGTTTGTAATTTTCTACATTAAATGAAAACTACAAAATCGCAAAAAAATCTCCACCACGCGCCCCGATAAATACTATCTATCAGATTTTTTACAGAATTTTTTTGCGTCATTAAACAGGGAAAATAGAGGAAAACCCAATAATCTGAATTTTCCCTATTACTACCCTCCTGGTCGAGATAGAGGGTTGAAAATTGGCACAAACTGTGGTTTCTTGACAAGCTATCGAATGGTATATTACAAGTCCAAATCGGTCTAAGCTTTTGACCCCCATATCCGGCTATACCCTTTACAGGATTGTTAGATATGAGTTCACTCTTCAGCAAGTTACAAAATTTGTGTTTGAATAGAACCTACTTTTTGGACGTTCAAATGTATCTAGCACCTTAATTCCATTTTAGAATGAATATCTTCGAAATTCACTAAAGTGAATGAACATAACGTTCATTTTAAGTTCTGCAACCTGGAATGGTGTGATGAAGGTTCAGAAATCCCAAGTCAAAATGGACCCAGACCAGCATCGTCCCAGGATTAATCTAACGTCCGTGGTTCTTCAATCGCCGCCATCTATCACCGATAATTAGAAATCACGGGTAACATGTCGAAGCATGGTAGAGGGGCCGCGAGCAATTTTTAACGACGCACCGGTACAACATAGCAGCCTGATTCGCACGCCGACGATAACGAGCTTGGCACGGACTCGTTTGCCGAACTTCGAGGCGTGTACACATAATGCGACCGTCAGACTGTGAGGACCGATATTCACGGGCGACAATTACATCGGGGGCCCGACATTGTTCGACTTCCGACATTCCGATGCATGCATACATACATGCGCACACGCGTACCCGTATCCCGCGGAAACTACAGTCTGCTCGCGTCTACCGATCGCATAATACTCCAGCGACGCCGCGGGCGATTTCGAGCTTTTCAGAATTAATCGACGGTGGGCGCCACGGGCTGGCTGCCTTATGCCGTCGGTGCATACGCGTATAATTCGGCAGCCACGGTTCAACGGGTCGAATCGACGGGACGAATATACATCGCGCCTCGCAGGTTCACCATTACGCTCGGAAAGGATCGTGACGCTACCATCACGATCTGCGCGCGGAGGTGCGTATATGATTGTCCTATTAATCACGGTGCAATCGGGAATATAGTGTGATTCTATGTCTTATGTGAACAAATAAGACCTAAATGGAGAATTCTAAGACTTACTAAACTTTGACGTCGCTAATAGAAGTGGTTGCCTAAAATGAAAAATAAAAAAAAAATCAAAGAATTTTTGGTGATTATTTAGAAATTTGACGTTCTCGCTGATTTCAATGACCTTGAAATATGTTGTCAAGGTCATCATTCTGAACAACTTTTTCCTATACATATTACTTCCGTTCATCCCTAGTTTCTGAGATATACACAAAAAGTTTTGTTAAACTTAGTGTTAGATTTATGACTGGTAGTACGTATCGATTAGAGTTGGTTAAAGACACATCTCCCGGTGTTAACTACGCACCTACTATCCCATGAAACACAAGTTTAGTTACTAATATTGTTGCGGACACTGTGAGACCACAGACTATCAAGGTCTATTCGTCTTACAGTGAAACGAAGATGATCGTAGTCGTTACCAACCGTTGGCAGTTATGGATCGTTGGAAATCAATTGTCTGACAAGCAATCAAAGGAAACAGACATCGTCGCCCGACAAATTCAAACAATAAGAGTACTATTTAATTTATATTAGAGATATATTGTATTCTGTTATACATTTATAATATTCTATATTCTTATTAATAAACATGAACCCCGAATCCGGACCGTTAAAATTCGGTTTCATAAAGTATCGTACGAATCTCGAACGTGTACAAAAAAAAACAGGTTCAGTATTATCAACCGAAAAAGCGTTGGAAAACAGGCATAATAATTTCATTTGTCGAGGACAGCTGGGTATGCAGGACCATGGGCAGTACTTTCAACAGTTGAAGATAAATATTTTCAAAAACTTGAGGAAACCAAGTGTCAATGTATTGACAGCAATTTTCTTTCCTACGGAACATACATACAAAGGGGAAAGGTTTCTCAAACGATCCCTTTAAGGCGTAATATATATAAAAAATATAAATGCTCATTAATTAAATAAAAGTAAAGTAGTTTCTGTAAATTAGTCTATCTATCTTGTCATTGATTTAAATAAAATTTAGCTACGTGATCAATTATGTTTTTTATTCACATTTCTTTGAAGGCATACTTAAGGATCATTTTGTAATGTGTGCGTATAAAGTGATCCCCGGGGATCGTAAGGAGAAATTCATATTAATTCGATTCTTGCGTTTTTGTATTGTATTATTCCATCAAAAGCACAGTAGTCGTAATTATACGTATACACGCGCACGCCTCGCACGTAACAAAGGGCTGATTTTACCCCTTCGAAATGATAATGGGAACAGAAAGCATAATTCAATATGCTCTACATTTATGTGAAGATGCATTAAAATCTGAATTTTCGGTTTCGGAACCTTCCCTTGTAAGTGTGCCAATAAGTAATCCACTGATATACCTACAATACTTTCAATAAGGTTGTGATAAAATATCAATTCAGACTGCCGGTCCTATTTCTGTTTAGCCAAAATGTCATAAAATGCTACAAACAAAGAACAAATATTATTAAACACAACGTGAGTATTTGAGTTCTTTCGAAACACACACAGATTTTACCAGAAAATAGTGAATTACTTATTAATAGACTGTAAATTTTTATGCATATTCAGACTTTTATAGATTAATTTATTGAGTTGAAATTGTGTCGGATATTTATTTCTTTATTGAAGGTTCCTTTTCAAACATTTGACTATGTTGTTTATCGTACATTCACATTTACGATAAATACTTAAAATCCGTATTCCACTTATTAGTGCACCTAAGAACTGACGACGCGAAACTGTGCCATAGTTTTCAAACTTTTCCATATATTCCATGTACGTGTTTTACACCGTAGAAAATGTATCGAAAAATACGGAAAACAGATACTCTGAAACTTCTTTTGTCGTCGGGTGAACAATACAGCGAATATAATGCGACAAGAAGCAATTTCGTACAATCTTTTTACCGACCGTGTAATTCGTTCGGAAGAACGGATACGGCGATACTCAGGGCAACGCGAACTATCGCAGTATCTCCGATCTGTATTCCCCGATTGTAAACGGGCGCCTCGTGTTCTGAATATGGCGAAAATAATCCCTGAGAGCGAGCCGCGTGATTAAAACGAGTTCCCGGCTTTGAAATTTCACACGCGTCAATGATAACATCCAGAGGATTCCGCGGTTTCGCTGTATCCCGAACGGTAGTCGCCATTAGTCAGCCGTGTGACCTGGGAATACACCGCCAAACCGACTGGCAAAGTGGTAGCCAGCTAGACGGATATTTTATTTCCATGCAGTTAGTCGTTGTAAGCCGATTCGACGGAGGATACGACGTATCAAGCCGTTACAACTACCGACTGATATCCAATCTCACCGATGAGCTCTCAATTGCACGATAGCAATGAAGGAATGATCCCCGCGGACAATACTGCGTATGAATATGGAATACTAAGGTGTACAAAAAGCAAATACTTCGTTATGTATTGTTATCCTGAGAGTTCCTGCAATAGCTTTGTTATTACTAGCGTTGGAGTAAAATTTTTGAATATCTTGAACGTAGTATAAACTAAAAACACTTACAGAATTTACACTGATTTTTCCATAAATCATTGCTTCTTGGCAATCCTCAACATCGTTCTTTCGATTTTGTCTATATTTTCCTCAACAAGCTCATTGGCATTCATTTTTGTCGTTACGCTCATTTTCAGTTAACTATACTTACTGGAGTTAACTTAATCTCGATAATTTCTATACAAGTCTTGATTTTGGCGTAAAGCTTTAACGGTGTACAAATAGCATTTGCATGTCTGAAATTATTAAAAATGTCACATATACTTTTCTGAATCTTGATAAGTTAATAAAGATTCTCTTGACCTTGGTAGATCTATTCAAGTAATTTTATTTTGTTATTGTTGGCTCGAAAGGTGTTCCATACTGTTAATGAATAATTCATTGAATGTTTATTCTTATGTAATATATTTCATTACGCTTTATGTTTAATTAACGGATAATTAATAAGTACTATTTTCGAGAACCAATTTCTTCCCTCGAAGCTAGCAATCTTCCTAACAAACACGAGCTTCAAACAGAGGACAATTACTATCGAAACGCGAACAAGTTTCATTTAGAACTCGAACAAACTTTACTTAGAGCAAGTCCTAATTGGAATTCAACCAGGTTTCAATCAAAACGCGGAAAATCTCACGAATTGGAGTAATTCCAAAGTTGTGAATGAAAATTGAAGAAAAAATCTTGGATAAGTAGAAATTGGATGGTACTGCATATACATATGTGTATATAACAGTTCAGAATTATAATTAATAATCCAATGTATATGTCTAAAGAATATTTCATGTAAAATTCAGATTATTTTCGTTAACTCAAACATTGTTGGAACGTGTAGCCACGTGTTGCTGAATTTACACTTTCTCACGTCACATCGATAAAGCTCACTACAAACGTTTGATGTTGTCAAGCACTTCAACTCCTGTTTGAAAAGTCTCGTACTTGAAAAATCTGTAACGACTTCAATAAAATTTTAATGGAGCATTCCAAATCGTGTACTTGATATGGAGACATTCTTCGTCGTTTAAATGTAATTAGGGGACTCGATGACACAATTAGCTTACAGCTGATAAATAGAAATCATCATAACAAACATTTTGATAACAATATTCATTGCTCGGCAAATCAATTTATAACACGAAGATCTATTTTAATACGTCTGTGAATTTTATGTATTCGTAGAAAAACACATTGTTTATTGTATGTGAAAATAACATTGAAAATAAACTTGCATATTTTCAAAAATATTCTTCTTAACTGAAATAGTCAGCATTGAATTCTGTAAAGGTTTCCTTAACTACTTTCAAGAACTTTTAAAACAATAAAATGAGGTAGTTACAATTGTTTGAATGTTAAATAACATTTTCGAGCCTTAGGATGCGTGAACTTTATATAAAAATATAGTACTATTCTATTTTGTTGTATATTTTCATACTCTTATACGGGTTGCAAATTTAGTAGATGAGAAACACACCTTGTTCATTTAGCTATTACAGTCAGCACATTAACCCAAAGTATAAAATATACAACAATAATTACTACATTATTTTGTAGGAGTATTGGAAAAAATGAGGGTCAAGCAGGATTCGAACCCACGAGCCCCGGCGCCGAAAGCCGACTGTACGCGCTTCTCCACGGAGCCTTCCTTAGTCCATTGATGCTATTGCTCCTTTTGTTTGGTATGGAGGTCCCGATCCCACATTATGTATTTTAAAGCTTACTACCTTCAAGATAGAATAAACTAACAGACGTTTTCGTAATATAATCTCCTAATAAATAATATTATTTTTAATAAGTTTGTCATTTGCAAATATTTACGTACATACTTCTTTCGCCAAGTGTTATTATTAAATGTACTAATAAATACTTCACTATCTTTTGTAAAACTTTTCGAAAGACAACATAAATTCTGTCAAAAGCACCTATATGATTTCACTAATTGTAAAATAATAAATTTGAAGTCCATCATTTTGACAGGTTTGATTGTTCCAGTATTAACCCTCAGACACCATACTAGTGCGAATTTACAACAGTGGAATATAGTTTCGTCTGTTACATTTTATCTGGCTAGCATATGAGTTTCCTTCCATTAGGATACAAAATTATTTATCAATTTCGTAATTATTACCATTGAATTCCAGAGTTAATTTACCCTAAAAAAATATGTTATGAATTCCATCAACTTCTATTCTCTTCAAGTCCCTGATCATAAAAAACTCAAAATCCCAATTCGCGCGAGTGTGGTGTTTCGGTATGCTGATGTGGGGTGTGGTTTCTAAGGGTTAAACTGTATTGTCGCCATATTGAAACCATAGTGCACTTCTTGGGACATCTCGTAATTCCTGAACGTTTCAAAATCTCCAATAGAATGTAAAAGAACACATACACCCGATCGGTATTCTACCTCCCCCACAATTCAATTTACATACTCCGTTTCCCGCGCATCGAACAACCCGTTCACGCGCGTTTCGCCGTTACATTCCCACGGAAGCGAAAACACTGGTAAGCAGTAGCAACGGACAAACATATTTCGAAGCGTTTCTCGCGGCGGCCACCTAGAAACCAACGGGCGTCTGAGATAGTGCCCCGTAATATCGAACGTTCGAATCTAACTCATCCCCAGAGTCTCCAACTCGGTGGCGCGGCAAGAAATATCGTTGAAGATAAATTCCACAAGCGGACACGCCGAAATGATAACAACTGCAGGGAGAAAGTGGAACGGCCGTGTACGTGCTCGCTTTGTTTCATTGGGTTGGAACGGACAACTATGGAATTTTCACCGGGGATCGTCGACGCATATGCACACACACACACACACACACGCGCGCGCGCGCATGCACGCACGCACGCACGCACACGTGTTTACCGAAGCTCGGTGGGGATAAAGAATTGCCGGAGCTTTCGGTTGCGATGATCGTCCCGCGAATGCGACCGTGATAGTTACGCTCTGGGGAATTTCAATGGAGCCGCGAAGTATGGCAGTGAACATTGATTTTGGCATAGAATCGTGACAACGCTATTGCTCAAAAGTTTGGGATATCTGTGATCATAATCGTAACTTGTAACATACCATACTGGAGCCTAGTATTTCATTTTTTCAGCAATAGCATCCCTATGTAGTGGTAGAGGGTAATCCATCGCAAATGAACCACAGTATTATTTTTCATTTGGTTGATAGTGTAGAAAATACGGGGTGTCCCAAAATAGGTGTAAGTCCTTGAAAGGGGTGATCCCGGGGGAGATTTGAAACAACTTTTTCCTCATCGAAAAAGTTCTCCGAGGCTTTGTTAACGAGATATTAACGAAAAACCTCGACCAATCAGAACGCGAGGCTGCAGGCTGAGATCCCGCCGTAGTGCGTAGCCAACGTTACCGCAGGAGCTCAGCCGGCAGACTCACTCTCTGATTGATCGAGGGTTTTCGTTAATATCTCGTTAACAAAGCCTCGGAGAACTTTCTCGCTGAAAAAAAACTTGTTTTAAATCGCTCTAGGAATCACCCCTTTCAAAGACTTACAGCTGTTTTGGGACAACCTGCATATTCGCTTAAGATAGATTACTGGTAGTATACAGGATGGGCCGAAATTCGTTGTACAAATGAGATCATGGAGATAATACAGCTCAAAATAAGACGAAAATGGAGAATAACGAAATTGCGTTAGAGGCTTCGATTCAAGGGAATCAAACTTTTAAATTAATTTGAAATCTGTGTATTCGCCGTGGTAGTAAGTAGAAACGGATGCAATGAACCGACTTGCACGCGTATTCAGCAGATTTTCAAAGTTGATTGTCTCGAAAACAAAAATTCAAACACACTCGTTATTTTTTATTTTCGCCTTATTTTACGTCATGCTATCTCCCTGACCTCATTTATACAACGAATTTTGGCCCACCCTGTATATTTGAATGGAACAATAGTAGCACACGTATAGAAAAATGTTTCTAGATAGTCATCAAACTGTTTATGGATAGTTCATTAAAACGCAATTCTTCTATTGATGTAATAACTGATCCCAATCTTTTGAACAGTAGTGTACCTATATCTGCTGTCTGGGGTCTGCCGGTGATTTAAAGGTGTGTTTTTGGTCCCGTTCTTATACGGCAGAAGAAAAGGCGTGAGCTGGCATTTTAGTTCGATTGAATTATTATCCCATAAAATTATGAATATTTTTTGGTAATCGTAAAATATCCCGTATCTACTGTGTGTAGGAGTTCAGTAAGTAACATTTAGCTGTGATTAAAATTCCACTAGGAAAGCGTATTCCTTTATACAGTAGTAATTAATACACTGCAGATGTTATGCCTTTATAGAATAACTAATGCTCTAAAATTTATTGCGCTAAGAAGTTTCAGGAAGTTGATTCAGGTTGTCTTTTTATTTCAAACCAATTAGAACCAAATGAATTTTTCTTTGCGTTCACTTCCGGGAAATTAATCTATAACCTAAATTATTGACCTAACTAAGCGCAATCTAGTGATTAATCTTAAATAGTATTAAAAATAAATGTTTCATTAAAACCAAGTTAAATTTTAAGTGCGAACAGTAAACAAATATTATAAGAGGGACGTTTAACCGTCTTGAGAATCAACGAGTAAATAATTATTTATTTTCTCAATAATGTGACACGTGAACTTCCGCTGAGATAAAATTGAGCAAATGAATATTAATGTTAGTATACTTAATACTGGAACTCAATCTGAATGTCCGTCGATCATTTCACACTTTACATTTCTGGCTTCACGCGCACAAACTCAGCACTTTACTCTTATAATTCCGAAACTTTGTAAGTCTAGTCTCGTGTTCCACATACTTACATTAAACTTCAAAGATTTCTACCAGCAAATCCTACGTTAAAAATTTCAAAATGGTTTTTTCTCGAGCATCCTCGAAAGTGCCCCGAAATAAAACGGATAGCGACGAGCGTTGTAGACTATAAATTTGTTTTTTCGCGGCAGTGCTTTCCCTCGTATGAAAATTTGATACAAGAGAGCGAGGTATGTTAGGCAAATGATTTTAAACGAACGTGTCGCTGCGGCAAATAAATATATCCTCGTGTACACGAGGCCAGCATTTCGAGTTTCGTTACAGAAATTTTATTGGCACTCATTTATCGAAGTTCCGTTATTAAATTTTACCACGAGGGCACACGCTTGGAATGTTCGACAGTATTCAACTTTGTGTGTTGTTATTGTTACAACGCTCGGCTAATGGACAAAGCATTTCAAGTATTTTATTACCGTGGTCAAACAGAGGGACGGGATATAAACGCGGATGTTTTCATGCGCGAGGAGGGGGAATATTTATACGGGAATTCGCGTGGAAAACATAACAACGGATAAATTCCTGATTTCTCCAAATGACCGGGAAATACATGGTTGCATACGCGCGCGCGGTCCTAACGAATGGAAATAAAATGGTAAATATTCGTGGGACCGATAGTGAGTGGAAACAGATGTTACGGGTCAGGTTGTATTTTATCGAACGATATAACGAACGGCTACGTGAGAGACTTTCTAAACGCATAGATATCCGATTGGCGCTCGAACTGCGAACGTGTTCATTGATCCATAAATTTTCGATACATCTCAACTACTAGTCAGCCTGCATTTTGTGTAATAATTATTATGACTGTAAACTAGTGTAATTGTCTACGTGTGTTACATGTATATTAGAGGCTATTAGACAACTGTTGATTCTACAAGATGCAAGTATGATATATTAATTAAGAAGTAAATGGAGGTATCGTAAATCGTAACGATAACAAGGTGATAATGTTCTTAAAAATTATATAATTCAATGAAGATATTAAACTGATGCATTTAGTTTACTATCCATGAATTGTCAGATTGATACAGATAATCGTTGTACTACATAATCTAATCGATTCAATTTCACACGTTAAAGTCATATGAAGAAACTTACTAGGTATGTGAATAGGATTGGTTTGTAAATAGACGTAACACAAAGATGTAAAAACTTAAGATCTCATTTTTGTTTTAACAATACGTAAATTAAATTCAAAATATGAAATATCTGCTTCTTGGAGTCAACACAATATACCTGCTTTGAAATAAAACATATTTTTTCTATGCTTGTAAGCTCCAGAAAATAATAATAAAAATGGAAAAGCCTTCCATGAAACGCTCAAAATTAATTCAAACGGTGTAGCAACAGAATTTACATATAAATTCGGCCTTTCTACATCCCTTGGCACGTCACTTGGTCATTTTTTTGTTTGCACCTTTAAAACTCCACTATCATTCTCCTATTATTTCCAACGATCCTATCTATTCACCTGTTTAAAAACTTTCCTAAATTCGAGCAAAATACAGAAACGATTACTGACATTAAACGGATGAATTTATCTAATGAAAATAAATAACATTAAATGTATAGTTGAACCAAGAACCACAGAAGGAATGCAAAGATTAAAACACAATCAACAGTAAAACTAAGTCATTCGAAGCCTACATACATCAATTAAAACCTCGACGGCTATATAGAACATCTCGAAAACTTCCGGGTGATCCAACGCTGCCAGAGAGGGAATCATCGACAAATTACCCGAATATTAAGCAGTCCAAATTGATCTCGCGTCGATCAGGCCTCCAGGCGACCCAGTTCCATCAGCCCGTGGAAGCCGGTAAGTTCGCCAGTTTTGTCGACTGTTACAGGCGGTCCAGGAACCGTCGAACAATTTCATCTCCCGCGGAGGGTGTGCACCGTTCCTCCGTTGGTGTGAGGCTCGAGCCCCGTTTTCCAATAGTACGGGCTGGTGATTAGCGTAGCAGAAGCCCCTTCCCCCCCCCCCGTTCGTGGGAGGGGGCTAACGTAACGAAGAGGCAAGCTCAGGTGAGGTGGGCGGGAGTGTGCTGGGATCCACGGATCGGTCGTGTTAAGTAGCATTTAATTGAACGCCCTATTCGAGTTCGTTAGTACAGGAGCGCGCAGTTATAGCGTCGTAGAGCGACTGCCGGGGGAAGTATTAGTAAGAGTTTAATTATAATTAGCTGGTGCCCCGGTAACGCGATATCGAGTGAGCTTATCGAGTCCGCGGCGTAAACATTCGCGGGTAATACAAAGCAAGGAGCTTGGGCCCCGTCTAACTTTAAAGAATGATAAAACGATCTGGTTGATGACAGAGACAGCCCCGTAACGAATATCATCGGCTGCATCCATTGATTATTAAAGAACTCGATACGCCAGGCGGCCCCTTTGATGACGGAGGAGCCCCGCGAGAAAAAGGTGCGCGCGGGGACGAAGAAAGGAGCATGGTCGTGTACGCAGTGATAATCACGTGAATTACGTGGCGAATTTGCAATCGCGCGCAGTTTCATCGAAGAACAGGTTCCACAGGACTGGGCGATCTTTCGATTATGCTGTCGCGCGACGCCACTCTGATCCGAGCATCGACATTTTAATTGACCCACACCGGTGCGCGGTGTCTTGTATTTAAATTGACCAGACAGTCGCGTCGTGCGGAACTAAATGACGGGAAATTAACGCACGTTTAAAGGGGGATTCTCGTGTAACAGGGTCAGGGAATGGGACTTTAAATTTATTTTATTTTCATCGCTAAAATTTTTTTAAACAATATAGAGTCTAACTATCTGCTGAAAAAAATTAATTTTTCTTTTAAACGATATAACTTCGAATTGGTCATATTTTACTTTCAAAATAAACATAATTTCAGCGTAAACTTTCTCTCTTTAAGAAAATTTCATAGCTTATGCATTCTGATAACTGTGCCAAATGCTACACAGCACGCCATCAATCTGTACAAAGTCAACGAAGGCCACAAGACTTGCATAATGTCCAATAAACAGTAAAAGAAATTGAAACGACAAAATTTGATCTAATAATTTGAGAATGGCTTCCCATATTTTAAGATCATTTACTCTTATGTTATCAATAGTTTTCTCTAAAAAAACATTTGCAAAATTCATTTCTTTTTACAGCTGTTACACGCGGGTTCCCTCTTAAAGTGTAACGCCACAACTATAGGCCAAAGATAATATAAGATCCTTATAGTATGTATAAAAAAGAACAAAAAAAATGTTATTTACAATGTTTGAATAAAAAATGGCGGGGCGGCCGGAACAAAACGTTTTGGCATCTACACACTAAATACTACAGAAGTACCCATGATTTTTGGGAAGTATTGAAAACTTATTTCGTAATTAACATTCTTATAAGAAATTGTTTATCAAAGAGAAAAGAATTGTTTTCAAATGTAAATCTTGGGTACATACTTCTCTAGTACAATAGACTCACGTTAATGTAGCGCACATGAAAGTAGCGGTAAGAACGCCTCAGCTCACACGTATCACTCACCTATATGCGCGTACCCGACTATCGGTCGCCATCTGTAACCAAAGTTCTGATCCAATTGGTGCATCGTCCGAACTGCCACGAAATCCTGCGTGCCCATTGGCTCACGTCAAAGTAGCGTTTCCACGAATATCCCGCCTCGAGAGGCCCGCACCGCTACTTTAACGTGAGTCTACTGTATTTAGTGCGTAGATGAGAAAACTTGTTTTGTTTTTTTCTGAGCCCAACGGTGTGGACGTGAACAATTCCACCGCAGGATGACTCGCTCAGTGGAAAATGACATTTTTTATTCAAAAATTCCAAACTGTTAGTGTTTAAATTTTGCACTTTTCCTATTGCACAACATTGATCACATGTTTTCACGCGTGGACCTCGGCAAGATTCGTTTTTATTTTGCCGAGGACGCAGACACAAACGTTGTGATGCGAAGTGTGTATCAACGTATTAAGTGCGTGTCGAACTAATAGTAAAATATTTTTGTTTGTATTTTGCAAGTTGAGTATAACATTTTTATATTTATTGAATAAAAACAAACCTTTTGTGTCCTTTTTTATACATATCATAATAATCTTGTGTTACATTTTTAATATAGTTTATAAGTTTCGTTAAAGTCACCTCCAAAGTTACCCCTATCATTTTTGGCCTACCATCGTCGCGTTATCCCCTAATCAATAGAAAAGTCGATTTTCCATTTCATTTTTCTCCAGATCCGCCCCGGCTGGAATACACGACGAAAGGATTACATCGCGCGATATTTTTCTGTTTCTCTTAAGAATCTCGAGAACAAGTGGCCTGGGCAGGAGAGTATGAAAGGGAGTGCGGGGCAAAAGCTGGGGAGTAGATTTCAGGTAGCGTAGCAAGAGAGCCTTTTAGAAAATCACGAGTTGGAAACGAGTGTGAGAGCGCATGTGCGAGTGCTCCCTGGAGAAGAAAGGAACAAAGAGTGCGAAGCGAGCGACCGAGTCACGAGGAATAATATAGATCGGGGGAACGAAACGCGCGGGAGAGAGTATTAAGAGAGCGCGGTGGGAAAGTAGTAGCCCCATGGCGAAAGGAAGGTTCGTCGTTTAAATCACGATTTTTTCTTTTTCTCTTTTTTCACGGCACCGTCGCTCGTGGAGCCCCTCCCATATATATACGTGCCAATCGACGTTCACAAGGCCACATGCACACGATCGACCGATGTGTGACAATTAAGATCTTATTGACGAAGTTGCTCCAATCCGTTGCCCATTTCCCCACCATCTCATTCCTTTTTTTTAATCCAACGCACGAGGTATTCTGGTAGGAAAATTAGAGGATTACGAAGCCCTTGGAGGTTGGAATAACCTCGCAACAAAAGAGAACGAGGGATAGATTACGAGAAATTTTCTACCGTTTCCAAGGAATCAACGTTTCCAACGACGATGATAAAACGTATTTGGACTTGCAGCCAAGTTTGACGCGGAAAACACTGGACTGAGAGAGGAGAATTTATAGAAACGTTTCAGGCAAATATTCAATGGATTCTATGAAGGGAACTGCAACTGTCTGGGTTTCTCAATGCAAAAGACAATTGAAGTTAAATCAGTCCTGCAGGATGTAAACTAGGAAATTAATAAGGGACTATCAAATTGTACAGTTCACACAGATAGAAACGGGGGAGAATAATTTGTTAGGTTGTTCGGAAAGTTCAGGCAGATTTCCGACAGGTAGTGCTTGGATATGTTCGAACAAATGGAACTTGATACAAACATATAAAGTTCGTATATACTCTAAATGACTACAGTTTCACGTGTCTTTTGAGAGTAGATTCACTACAAATAGTAGTTTCTTCTCGAAGTTATACTGTTTTGAAGATGGAAGAAAGTGGAGTGCATTTTTGATACTCAAAGCTTCTCTTTTCATCGAAAAGGGAAAAATTCCACTAAAGCAGGAAATGCGGTATCTAATGTTTATCATGTGTTTCCAAATGGCTTGCGATATTTATAGATGCAACTTTCTATTTGAAGAACCAAGAACGTTCATTATTTATAGATAACTAACACTAACACGGACGAATACGAACAGTTTCTGGCAAAATTGAATTTTCAAACTGCTTGAAAGATAACGAACGATCGCAGTACAAGCCTGTACGTATCTTATTGAATAAAGAAATAATTGATTTAAAACGTGGGGTTCATTTATTTACTTAATTTTTGGCACGAATTTTCCGGACAATTCAGTAATAGTTAGTCGTATGTCAATCTTACTGGAAAATGTGTTATATACTGTCTCCAGATGGTGACGAATATACTCAGCTTATTCGTCCAGTACCTATCATACTGGAACATGAAGAACTGACGTTGATTATTATTTGCTAAAATACATTACATCAATCTTCCTAGACTATTTTCACGTCTACCATTTACTCCTAAATTACTCGAATATTTCATATAGTCTCCCTTACGAAAATACTATTCAGAGAGACGAATTGATATTCATCAATTATTGATATCGTAACGGATGATGATCGCGTAACGAACAACGCGTTACACGGAAATTTAAGAATAAATATCGGATCGTTCGAGCGGAATAAATTTAATCGTCGACATTTCTATTACTGGACGAACCATAAAACACGATATTACAGAGGACCTGGAGTAGAGGCGGGTGTATCTGTTAGAAAGACGCAATCGATAGATTCACGATTTGACTGGAGCGAAGAGATGGATATTCAAAGAATCTCACGCCTGCATCACGCGTCTATCCGTCTTTCCATACTCTGCGACAGAGCAGACCGTGCGTGAAAGGCGGCGATATTAATTCACCAGGTATTTTCTCGTGACAGGTGGGAGCCACCCCTTTCATGTGTGTGTGTGTGTGTATGATTTACAGCGTCATCGGATGCTCGTCGACCGGGCCGAGATTTATTGTACGAAATTGACAAACGAACGGACGGCTGAGTACACTTCGCGCAGGACGTGTCAACACGGAAACGATACAGATTCCCGCGGAAATCCCGGAAAACTTTGTTAACACGGCTGAATTATACGTGATATCGTATTATGCACTCACAATGCGATCTCGGTCGTTGCTCCCCTCTCCGTCCCAAACTGAAATCCTCTCGTATTCGGTCGTTTCGCTCGGCTAACCGCCAATCGATATCTCCTTTAATACTCGTAAAAGTTGAGTAATTCGATGGCTCTGTTAAAAGGATGCCCGCGAAAAGATAACAGAGGAGCACACGCGACATCGTATCGCAAAAAGTCGGTAATAACTGTCTTTCGAAATCTTGTCTCTGTTCCACGTAAACTTCTGTTCATAAGTATTAGGACATTTGTCGAACATGAGATAAATCTAGTGAGGCATTATGGAATTATTTGAGGGTCCGAATGAAATATTTTTTCGGGGATGTTAAGGATCACTTGCCCCACATCACTTGCTTGTGTTGTGTTGCCATCCACTTTCTGCACTCCCATAGTCTCTACTCATCGGATCTTGGCGACACACGTTGACATAATGACTTGTGTTGGCTGGGCCTCGGGCACCCTGAACCGCCTCACTCCTCTTCTACATACAGCGGTGCAACCCGCAAGGGATTGCCCCGCGGGTGGCGCGATTCACAGGGTCACAGCCGCGATGAGACTCGCGTCGCCCGCGGGGCAACCGGGCCGAGAGGATGGTACTGGGGATACTACCTCCTTTCGTGGTCGGCCCACGAGAGGACAGCGTCGAGAGGTGACTCCTCGGCGCTGTAGGTAGGAGGTGGAGGGACGGCACGTGCAGTCGTCCCTCCCCTTAAACACCTGTAGGGGAAGGCAATGGGTAGGGCTGGTTGTGGTTATACCGAGTGATCCCGCTACCAGCCCTCTGCCCGAGGGTCACCGGGGGGTTTTTTAGCGTGGTGAAATCCCACATTGGCTGTCTCCACCCCCAGCGGAGACAGTGCACCTTTTCAACGTTTCTCCCCGTTAAAAAAAAAGTGACTTGTGTTGGAAGTGGGGCAGTTACTGCATGCGCGCGCACCTCCTTTCCGAGGATGCCAACACACCACAAGCGAGGGGTGGGGGCTCGTGTTATTGTTTATGTGGCCCCACGGTTGAATGTTTGGCCAGGGCTGACTTATGCATCTTTCCAGAATTATATTTCTGTATAGTTCACACGGGATCTACTAGGATACACTTTAACCCGTCGACTGTCAGACCAACATCCATAAAAGTTCTAACAATGTCAAAGCAATATGTTTTAATAAAATAGAAACTTGAAACATGCGATTTGTTCCAGTAATTGTCCCTTCAATTTTCTTTTAGGTGGTAATTAAATTTAATTTATTCACATTTTTACCACCAAAATTTGTTTTTTGTTTTATACTTAAATTATGGCACCTATATGTGAATAACGTAGCAGTAAAAGTGTTAATTCTAAAATCTCTAATACTTATCACGTTGTAGAGACTATTGAAAAAATTCTACAGACTTTTTAATAGGATAATTGTTCACGCAATTATTGAGGATACTTTCAATTTTACTAGTCGGCATTGAACTCTGAAAGTTGTAATTATACTTATATCTTTAGGTTGGTAGATATGTGCGTTTTAATAGTAAAAAAATAACATTATACTATATAATATATTTAATAATATTATAATGCAACTATTATAGTAAAGAAGTTTTTTCAAAAATAAATGTCCGCGTCGAAACAATGTATGCGTTCTAGTGTAAATTCACCTTTAATATGAATATTCAAAGATAACAAGTCTCATATTTTATAAATCTGTTCAGAGATTTCATTTTTGTTGAGATTTCACACTTTATTATAGCACAGGAAAAAATATGGACCGGAAAAAGCAACAAAAACAGACACACATTATAGAGGAAAAAAAATAAAAAATATACAGAACTAAAACGTAACAAATGTTGTTTCCCACAAGGTGGGATCAGCATAGTTATGTTGAAATCTAGCCTAAAACACCACAGGATATGTTTTTAATTTTCTCTACTATATTTGATCGACATTTCTACAATTGCACACTTTTGGACCGTCACATATGGTTCGAAACTTTCAAGTCCAGCACTCGTTCTTAAAATGTATCCATTTTGAAATTAAAATGTCTTACCCGTTCGGTACCATAGATTTCTTATGTTCGCAAATCTTCGTATTACTTCGACTCGATACACCGTACTCGAGCCGGGGGAAGAAAATCTTTGACGTCGCGTATATCAGGCTGATTCGTTGTAATTTCAGCGAACAGGCCCTGTACCAACCGAACCGTGAATTCGATTTTATTCCAGAACAGCCATACGAAAATTTCATTCCGTACCATCGGCCGCCGGCGCCGCTCCGATACATGCGGAATTTTCTCATCGGCGTAAATTTACTTCGTTGACCCTTCGCCCGTCCCGGTCGCTTAACCATAACTCTCCCTGAGGAAAGCGTCTATATAAACTTTACGTCCCGGCGGCTTTATTAAGAGAAATTGCTTATTGCGATGTGTAAATCCATACTCAAATGAATGACCGTCCCAGCTCCTGCACATAACTTCCCATTCACCGTTTTCGGGGCGAGAGGTGGAGAACGTCGATTCGTCGAGATTATGAAAAACAATTGCTCCAAACCGTAGTGAAAATGGCACAACGGAAATTCTTATTTTGCTCTCGATAAACGATATCGAGGAGCAGCCAATGTCTAATAAGGAAACGAGATGAAAATGAAAAGCCTCGGATGGAGACGTGGTCCATTTTTTCTAAAGGAAATGGACTTCTTATAATGTTTTTTGGAATTTTTTTCATGAACCAAAACTTTCAAAGAATTTGCACATTATAAGAAGTAGAAACAGTCGTCTGTTCATCTTCCTCAAAATGTCCACGAAAATGTCTACTATTTGTTACCTTGAAGACTCATACATTCTCACTTGTAACACGATAAATTAACGATGTACGAAGTAATTATTGAGCATTACTTTTAAATAATTTAATAGAATATGTTATATTCACTTAACGTATTTACTCGACGCTTTCTCTCAGTCTTCATAAATATCAGTGGTATAGAAAATGGCTATGAATTGAAGACAATACGAATCAATACGAAGTCAAATACGATTTATAAAGGGTGTTTCCGAAATGGTGGTACAACCTGAAAGAATGTCATTCTACATGGAAAAGTGAGTCGAAAATGTAGAGTAACATTTTTTCACACAATGCTTCGTTTCCAAGATAATCAATTTTCAAAATGCATCTAACGCGTAGGTACTCATAACGACAATAAGTAGAAGCAGAATGCAATGAACAGATGTATTAGCAAAATTAACTAAAAATCAACTATAACAAGACTCACCTTTGCATGTAGAATCACATCCTTTCGAATTCTACCACTATTACGAAAACACCCTGTATAAACTTTGTCACGCGAATGACAAGTGTTAAGGTGCGTACCCTCGTGTTCCATATCCTCGCATCGTATCACCCTTGTGTATTAATGTGAACAGGCAAGCGTTGCATCGATTTGTATGGTGATACGATACAATGATACGCAACGGTGATACGATACGAGGATACGCAACAAATGGATACACACCTTTATGTAACGCTTTTTACATTTAATTTCAAATTTTACATTTGCACCAAATGAAAAACATGCGAATGTATATTTCTTCAACTGTATAAAACATTACTGCACGATATCCTGGTTTCAAACTACAATATTTTCTCTTCAATTGAAATTGCCAGCCATTATGACAATCGACTAATGGATGTCCCAAAAATAGTGCTACCGACGACGTCTAGGGAACAACGTCCACGAGACGAGCTAGAGCTTCGATTTCTCTATTATTGAGAAAC
This sequence comes from Dufourea novaeangliae, assembly GCF_001272555.1. Classification (NCBI taxonomy): domain Eukaryota; kingdom Metazoa; phylum Arthropoda; class Insecta; order Hymenoptera; family Halictidae; genus Dufourea; species Dufourea novaeangliae. The sequence goes on along the minus strand of NW_015373949.1, from coordinate 1,250,590 downwards.
TCTGAGAACCGAGCGCAACAAAGAGGCAATCGACCCTCTTTCAGGATGGCTCGATTTGTTTGCAGAATCGGACCGTATCTCGGCTTAATTTAACGACGAGTACGTGGCCTTACTGCGTGAATACGCCCCCTGACAATATCTCGTGATTTTCTTGAAAAGCGGGACATGCGAAAATTGAGCTCGAACGAGCCCTTCCCAGTTTCTCCGGCTATAATATCGTTAACACGATGTCTTCCCGATATAGGTCGGAACGAAATTTCTGCCTCTCCGTTGCGGTAAAGTATAAATTTTAGTGTATGTACACTGTAGGCCACAAGAGCGAGAGTCTACTTTAAGATCTCCTGTTGCGTTCACGCTATAAAAAGCTGACTAAGAAAAATATATAATATAACTCAATAGCAGGTATTAAAGAATCAGAATGACGTAAGTGAAACATTTCTTCAGTAATCCCTGTTTATGAAAACGATCAAAGTACTTCTGTTTTTACAAGAAAAATTGTATCCTTTATTAATGGTGAAGTTGTATATGGAATCCATGTGAATACAATAATATATATTTTATTCAATTTTGATTCATTTGAATAATTTCATAACTTAACACTGGTATCACCAAAACCATCGAAACTATAAATTTTAAATTTCCATGCTTCAGAATTACTGAAATTATAGATGTTCTTGCATTGAAATTATGTTGGCTTTTAATTTACTATATTGATATTTGTAGAATACTACACATGTGATATTGTACTATACATTAATATATAGTACATATAACGTTGGTAGTTTTAGTGTAAAAGAAAAATCATTTTCTACGAAATTTTATATCATACCTCATTTTTATACTTTGAAACGACCATACATGTGTCAGTACAGTCTTTTCGATAATATAGAAACACCAAGTATTAATTTGTTCAGTACACTTACTATGAAGTATGATTATACGCACATACATCTTTCCGTGATACTACCCCAGTATATACACGTAACTTAACAAATGACCTGACAATTTTAAACTAACTACGGTTCAAAGACTCATCACAATGGTCCCATTCCCATTAGCATATTACATAACAATAGCTTCCAAAATGTGTCAGACATCCGTGAAGGGCTGAACTGATGATATCTGCAGCGGGGTTAACACGCGGATACTAATTATATTAAAATGTCAGTCAGTCAGTCAGTCAGTCGTGGCGTTACCTCTGACTTATCAAGTCCATTAATCCAATCAACGTAATTCCATCTGGCTTTTGGATATTATCGTTAATAACGCATACACGTGTGTACACACGTACAAGAAAGCAGACGAATGAAACCGTGTTCCAATTTGTGTCAGAGCGATCCACTGATCGAAAGTACGCCAGACCGTACGTACGTGTGGTACAAATCTATTTTCGCTGAAGTTTCTGGAGATGGTCGCGCGACGATGATATCGATATCGTCGCGCACTCACGGATAATGTGCAACGAACGCATTTGCCATTCTCCCTTCGCAGTCAACCGTGAAAGAGAAGAGAAGGAATCTAGGCGAAACGTTTTCACGCTATCATTTATACCATATATATATATATATATATATGTATACATATATATGTGTGTGTGTGTGTGTGTGTGTAATGTGTATGTCGCGCAATATCAGGTCGCGTAAAGTATTCGGCTGTCTCCGGGTACAGTCGAGGAGGAAAAAAAAAGGGTGGCGCAGGGGATGAAGAGTGACCAGAGGGATGAGGGAAAAGGGGAACGAACAAAATACAACAGGGCACCACCAGCCGCAAAGACACGAAAAATATCTAGCCTACGAGTTGCAAACGTTGCAGAGCGTGCTCCACTTCCACGCTGATACGGCATGTCTGTCGTGTAAAATAAAACGCACCGACACGGAGAGTACTTTCGTGGCGGCCGAAAAACTCCCCGACGGTCCGCGAGCATTTTTTTTTTATTCCCATTTCGCCTCCTGTACCAAATTGAGCACGACCGGCCCGTTTATATCGCGTTTAATATTGGCCCGGGCCGGTGACGTTTAAACGCGATAAAGCTCCGAACCCGAGGGCCGAGGCCGCGTAATTTTTCGTTGAGCATCATATCGTCCAGAAAATGAGAAAGGACGCGCATATTTCACGTGTAATTATGAATGATGTCCGATAACGAAGGTGTGGTACCCCTGGACGGTAATAATAAATAGTCGTGGAAACATGTACGACACCGAGATTAAGTAATGGAGTATGAAGAGTCCGGTTTTGTAATTGGAAGACTGGACCACAATGGAGATTCTTTGAATGACGATAATAGAGAAAGCGTCATCTAAAATTGAAGATTATATTATTATTAATGAATTGAATATTTAAAAGAGTATGTTACGGATTAGGCAGAGTACGGATTTCAATTAGACCTATAGTGGTAAGGCATTTCAATTTAATTAATTGAAGATCTGGGAATTCAACTATTGTCAATGTAGAAATTCAGTTTGGATCGAACTACGATCATGAAATCTAATGTCAACGAACACAGAACCAGAAGACACGAATCGAACAAACCTAATACCAAGTGACACGATTTAGGATATCCCAGTGGGAGGGGACACTAACTAGGTCAACACAGAAACAACTGATGCGAATCCGGTTAATCCATAACTGAGTGTTATGGAGTCAGACCAAGCCAGGACCGAATGACACAAATCAGATCGCATAACGGTTGCAGAATCCCAAATCCAGGTCTTCTTCGACCCAGGAACTTAAGCTCTGGACTTCATAAACCCAACGATCCATGTCTGAGATTCCAAGGACCCTAATCCTAGGCCTTTCGAAACTAAAAACCCACACTCCATACCACAACGACTTACGTCAGAATTCAGAAAGATGCAACGACCACATGGACTCCTAGGAGGCAAGGATCCATGTCCAGAACCTTTCGGAACCAAAGTTCGAAGCCTGAAACACTATGAACAGAAAGATAAGGTCCAAAGATTCATCAGAACCGAATATTGAAGCACCCAATCCGTCAAACCTAGGGAAAAACAGTTGAAGTTCCAAGCTTGTATCCTTGATCCTTCATTTAGGTTTCTGGATGCAAGGGATAGCAACCTCGTGTATGTTCATGGAAGAGGTCACGGACTTGGAGTCTTTGGTTTTGAGGGACCCGGTTAGTGTTCCTTAAGACGATATTACAACTTTACACTTTAGATGTGCATCGTGGATGATTCATCCACATTCATTCAATTCATCAAAAATACAGGTTGGGTCTACTTTGTTCATTGCTCATTTGCATGAGAACAATCTTCGTAACTTTCAGTGTGGATAAATCATTGATGCACAGCTAAAGTATTGAAAACTCTGATTGGCTTTCACTTCATAGCTGAACACCTTATTTTACTGAATTTGTACCGCCAGTATCTTCTACTGTCTTCAAAATTATTAAAATCTATGCGATTTAATAATGAATTAGTTAATGTTCCAACGATCTATACGGAACCTGAGTGACAATAATATTGCAAAGGTATGTAATCCTACTGTAAATAAAACAGACCGGTAATAAACACATCAAAGAATGTTTACCCAAGTTCAACAGGTATCAAAATCTAGCTACGACGTTCTCGTTGTCCCCATGGACGTATTATCTTCCAGAAAACGCAAAGACAATCCAGAGGCAAAGGAAAGAGACGTGTTTATTCAAGGGGTGATCGTGATCGCACGTGAGGGATCACCTGAACCGCGGGCACGGTCGCAATTTCCAAGTTCCCGTGGTTCAGTTTCGATCCCATATTTAGGAGAACTCCTCCCCACGTCTTGTCTCATGGGACTACTGTGGAAGCATCAATTCCTGAAACAGGCGCGACGTGCCGGGGCGTTAACATGTGGAACGAACCCGTCGAAGTTCCCCCTGGAGAAGTTGTTCCGTCGATCTGAACGCTACGTTGCAAACAGATAAGCTTTTCACACACGTCACCCCAGTCCATCCGTCGTTCCGCTTGTCAACGAATCATTATCGTTAATTCCTTGCATCTCGTTCACAGGTACGAATCTGACGCGCGTGGGTGGCACTGGGATCGTTCGATCGTTCATTAATCGAATTCCAATAATTGCATTCTGCAGGCCGCGATGTAATTGCGTTCTGATACGCAGTCCCCCGGCCGCGTTATTAGGCGGCCTTCTCGGTTCTCCGAGAGTACGTTGAAGCGAACACACGCGTTCGGCCCCGAAGTAAAAACGAAACTACCCAGACTCCCGGTCGAATACCACGACGCAGGTGGGACGGTATGTCGCGTGCCTTGGAATTCACGCAGGAAATTCCATAGCATAGGAGCTTCCCACCATACTGCTCATCCCCTAGGATCTTCTAGAGGCGCTCTCAATTTCTACGGCGACAGTGGTCGCTCCTCTTTCACTCTCCTCTCTCTTTCTCTCTCTCTCTCTCCCTCTCTGTCTCTCTATCTCTCTGTCGTCTGTTCTCTTTCGCAGACTATTTCCAACTCATACTCTTTGTACAAGCAACGACGTGAAAGGGTATTGCCTGTGTTGCTGGCTGGTTACAGTTTTCCTAGCTTCCGGGATGCACGCCACATGGCCGACGGCGATGTTGCTGGAATACCTAAAGGGGGCCGGCTAAAATATGCGCGTCCTTGCTTTGGGGGTTAAACACACGAGCTGTTGCGACATCGTCGCCACCCCCGACCCCGGCACGTCTCTCCCCATATACGGATTTTCAATAACGCCCTGGCCGGAATCCTTGTCGATATTGGGAGGAAAACGGGGCCGGGCAAACCATGCGCCTGCCTATGCTTGCGTACGTCTCTAAGTGCAACGAACCACGGACGTTGCATGCGTAATGCGTTTTGCCTACTTTTTCGCCTTTCGTGAACTGTTCGACGTGTAAAAATTGTTACACGTCAGAATTTTTCCATCTACGAGACAGGGTCTCTCAACTGATTTTGCTGGCGAAGACAATGGTTCGGATGCTAGAATCTACCTGGAACTGGTAATATTGAACAAATGACATTGGTGCAGATTATAGAACATATTATGGTAACTGTAAATCGTTAAATCGGTTATGTGTGATAGCCAATATCCTTGACGATTCTTTTGGATTCTTTCAATTGACATCAAGTGTATTTTAACAAATTATTACTTATTCTGAAATAGTTTTTACTTTTATATCTTCGAGTAAGGTATTTATTTTGTTTCAATTTTATTTCCACGCGTCTTTGTTTATTATCATTTTGTTTTTGTACCAACCGGTTTTCGCGTTTAACATAAAAATTTACAAATAAATAAACATTTGAACATTTAACATGAAAATGTTTTAGAAAGACCACTAGTACATTGAATTCCAAATATGAAATTCGAATACATAGCTACTGATTATTGCGTCTGACCTAACTTCCTAGTATGTTCATTACTGTTCACTTTATCTGTGTCACGACGTAGAATTTAACGGAACCGATGATAATGAACTTTTCGAATTACACAAAAGTTTCGATTGGTGTAATAATTGCGACCTGCAATTCTGTTATAGCGTATTAGTTGAAAAATGTGTTCTACATGTATCTACAATAGTAACAAATGATTACACAAGGAAAAGTCCTTATCTGTCATTTGAACTATTAGACTAATTGTAAGTATAAAACTAATATTTGATTCTTAATTACATTTTTCATTACAAAAATTTGTAAATTAATTCAACACCAATAGCTGGCGTATATTATAATCTAGCGATAGAGAAATATATTTCTTTAATTAGATTTCAATTCAGGCCTAATTTAATTGAATGGATGTAGCAAATATTGAACAGTACACGAGAGTTCAAATCATAATAGAATGCACAAATTATGTACTCACTATATATTACTTCAAAGTAATTTTGCGAAGACTCTACCGTTCCTAATGAAAGAATAAAGTTGCCGCGGACAACAGCCATTCCATTTACGACGCATCATACAATGCAGCCTGATATATTATCAGCGCGAAGTAACTGAACTCTTTCGCCCGCTATAGACGATCCCCATCGTAACAGGAATCGATCCTAACAACTATCGGAGCACCGTGCAAGTGGAGTTAACGCAGTGGCTGAAACGCCCGAAGTTCTCCATCGATCCTGAAACGGCTACTCGTTCGGTTCTTCATTGCCCGGAGGTGTACCAAGCGCATGATTACCAAGTTCTTTCGAACTCCCGTGGAATGCTCCATGGAAAATTTACGAACTAAAAAGTGGCGAATACCGCCATATTCCCTAAACGAAGAACTTTGGCTCGATTGCGTTGCTCTTTTTGACCACAGGAAAACGGTCGAACACATTTGCATTGACAAAGGATGCGTGTGTCCCCGTTGCGGAGAATTCCTGATGCAGCATATACGCGGTCGTTAAAAAAAATTACGCTTTTATCCATGCTTTATAGTTTCAGTCGTCGAACTCATACAACGTCCCTTTCCTCAAATGCAAAAGGAGTCTTGTATCGCTACCTTTGAGGGCGCTTCTTTTCTACAACGTCTATTCCCTTCCCCTCCCGTATTCCGGTCAAGTGCCAGTGGCATTATGCTTCAAAACATTTTCACGCGAACCCGGTTTTCACGTTCCCATTGGCGGATCGTGCACTCGTGCGAGGCCCCTCAGACGTAAGCATTCATACGGCAATACGAACGACTGCGTGAAACGAGCAAATGGAAATTTTAAGTGCTACCGCGGCTGAAACGCTCATCGGCTCTCTGCTGCATATCCCGTGTGACCGTCCAGAAATGCACTCTTCTTCCGTCATATTGGTGCACGTTAATGACGGCTGTCGCGAGTAGTCTCTCTGTTTCACGGATTTGAAGGCGTAATTAAAGCTCATCGAATCCCGCTTGGAACTTACGCTTCCATAGAATATGAAATGAAAGCTTCGCGTCGAGACTCGGACATAGGCTTTGCGCAAAAATCTGAGATCATATTGTAGAAGGCTGAGCTCATATTTGTAGAAAATTGAGCTTTTGCAGTACAGAAAACTGAGCTTATATTGTAGAACTCTGAGTTCAAATCCTAGAACGATGATTTCATATTCTAGAAAACCGAGCACATATTATAGACACTTGAGGTTATGTTGTAAAACATTGAGTTTGTATTGTGGAAAACGGAGCTTAGATTGTGGAAAGCTAAGTTTACGTTGTAGAAAGCTGAGTTCGCAATATAAACAATTGAGCTACTGTTGTAGAACTTGAGGAAGCATTTTACATCCATTTTTTGGAACATACAAATTTTGTGACCTCTGCATCAACGAATTATTAATATTACATAATAATTACTGAATAATTAGAATACATTCTTGTAAGTTGATTACATAGAACTCATTGTTCCACATTTATGGGCTAAAGTTCTGTATTCATTAACTTATGCGACATATTTGACTTACAGAAATTGCAATTTTTGAAAATTATTTAGTATTTAATAGTGTCGAGATGGCAAGATTAGGTGTCTTATAGACAAGACAGTAGAGAAACCTGTAAACCTTCTAAAGATCTTTCTTTAACCTCATTTTGAACAGTGCCAGTGGCCTTATTTCATTCTCATCTCTTAAAAATTAAGAAATAAGAAATATATTATTTTTTGAAAATTTCATCGAAATCTATCATTCAAAGTTTGACTGACTGAAACATTGCGATTTTATTTTTTGATCTCTTATATTAAAATGACTTTGAAAGCGAGAAATATGTACACATTTACATTGTGTTATTATTACTATTTTGTAAATATGGTATATAGAGATTACAAGGGAAAATGAATATACGGATCGCTAATCACAAGCCGTTAATTTTCACGTATCTGAACGCAATCATAAACTACAAAGTTTATGCCGAAAACAAAATCGCTGTTATCAACAACAATTCCCCGCGATACAAACGAAACAATACACGAAACAGCAGACAGTGCAATGAAAATCGTCTCATTTCGCGGGGAACCAATTACGTGCGAAAATTGTTGGTTCCGCGGCCGTTTGCATTCTCGTGGCGTCGTAGAACGAAACGGTCTGGCGTTCGCCCAGCACGAAAACCTCCCAAAAACGAAAATATTCTTGCTCGCAATTCCTTTATGCAAATTTCGAACGCCTACTCGCGTCGAGACAGTCGAGACAAATTCTAGCGACGTCGGTGTTTTATGAGCACTTTTGAATACAAAGGGATCAGTAAGTCGAACATTATTTCGTTATACTGTATAGATTTTGAATAATGTCTTGGTCATAGTTAACCGTGGTGTACACGCCAAGTGATTATTACATAATACTTCGTGAATTACATTTAATATAGTTTGACATTGAATTGTATATAAACTGTTTTATATTAAATTTATTTAGAAATTCTTATAACAAAAAATAGACCTACAAATTAAAGTTTATTCTTGGATTAAATTGTGTCGATGAGGGTTGAAAAAACATTAACGATCAAAATGTGAAACCTTTCTTTTCGGTATATTGTATATTCCACGATAACAAAATATTGTAAAAATTATGGAACCGTAAGTATAGAAACTATGCGAGCTTTGGGTATATTAATTTTTTCCAGTCGTTACAAAATACTGTTTTAGTTCTTCGTTAATCGTGAAACCTGCTTTCAAAGTTTTAGCCGGCAGTGTATTTATCGGTCAAGCCGAGTTTAATGATTAATTTATGGGAACTCCTTTCATGTTAATACTTCCACCCTTTGCATTATTGTAACAACTTTCCCCGACCGGTTTAACTTCGCAATTTCGAAGTTAAGAACCTTGAGAGTGCAAGTTTTAAATTACTTAATGTAATTGAATCGGAGAGCAATCTTGGAATACCAAAGTTTCTCCGCTGAAAATTGTAGAAATAATGTTAAACAAAACTCCACTGTATTTTTCTTAAAATAAAAAAACACACAGAACTAAAATGGCTTGTTATGTGCCAGTTAACACTTGTCGGAAGTCATAAACTTCTATATTTTTTATTGAGGCATATCGTACCGAAAGTAAAGTATGCATAATAAGAATTTATTTTTGCGGAGATTTAGATTCCGTGGAGTTTTTAATAGATAGTACAATTTAATAAATTCCACAAGATAGAAGAAGCTAAATTAGCGAATAGTTATAGGTACATGATCAAAAACACTTAGAACCAGAGATGGGTAGCAATTATCATACATGATTGTGATTGGTTGATTCTTATAAAGCCGCCGAATCATATCGTCATCTTTATAGGAATCAACCAATCGAAGTCATATATAATAATTTCTACCCAGCTCTGTTTACAATTGATCCTAGTTTCGGTATCGTGTCATTTCATTATTGTCTATTTCTACTTCTGTCGATATTCATAGGTATTAACAATGATGCTCCTTGATACAACAGAAAACAGTAAAATCAATGCATGACTTACAGTACCGTCTCATCGTTAGTATTCATTGGAAGTAGATGGGGTATGTACTGATCAGACACATTAGTGAGTCAGATTTAAAAAGCGTGTGCTCGACAAATCTTCAAATGAGATTTCCACGAAAACAAAGGAAAAAACATTTACGTGAAATATGTTCATATCATTCTTAATTTTTATTTTGTTGTTGTCAAAAAAGGCTCATCTTTTTCGAGTCTACGATACATGTCGTGTAACATAGAGTAGGTAGTTTAAGAGACTATGAAAATGTATATTTCACTCGTACGACAAAACGTATGCACATCCTTCGGTACTTTCTCAATCCCGCCCGAAAAGACCAGTGATTCCGTGTTGAGAAGGTAATACAGAAACGTTTGAGAGCGTGGAAAATATAATGTAACACTTTTATCTAGGATTTTTCAATCCCGCGATCAGGTCAGCGTATAGGTACAACTCACGATAACAGAAAATGATTGCCAAGGCGCGTAAGTGTATTCCCGTGTAGCAAGGACGAGGGTGTAAGTCACTTGGGCTCACGTGACTACGCGGACCTGCACGTCAACCGGCGAACTCTAACCACGCTATCTGGAATCTTTCAATTTCTCATACTTTCTTACCCGAGAATCGAATAGCTATTACCAGTATGAGAAAACGGTGCATTTATAAGCGTACTTTTACGTATACGCAGATCCCGCCGATAAAGGTTCTTTTTTTCCTGAAACGAGCGATAGACTCTCGAGTGTTTCCTGGAGTTTTCTACGTGAAATGGATCTCGATAGTAACATTCCCTTCGATTTCATCGAACCCAGCACCATCTGGAAACGGAGGGTCCTTGTACATTTATATGGTACGTACTGAACTTATGAGGAGATCAAATACGATGTGATTTAGCAAAAGGAGAGTCGAAGAAGTACACGGGATGGTCTATTATTGAAGGCGCCACTAAGTGAGGCGTGATTTTTACGAAACAAAGATTTATCGTGAAGAGATTTTACCGACAGATAATAAAGACTCTGCAAGTTAACTATTCATCTACTGCATATTGACTGTTGTGTTCTGGACTTTGAACTGGATAGATTCGAAACAAAGTGATTTCCTGAAGAAGAGTTAAATGATTTAGAGATTATCAGTATATTAACGCCGATACAGTCAGAAAAGAGATACATATACGGTAACATAAATCAAATAGATATTCGTGAATTTTTTACATAAAATAAACTTAAACTCCCATCTGAAGTTATTTTAAATGAATCTTTTCATTTCAAAAACGCAGGTTTGAATGTGTATCAAACGCAGTCCCAATTTACGCATCTATGTCGAAAGAATGTTTTCCCCCGATTTTTTTAGACATATCCAACATATTTCGAATTCGACAACCATTTTTCACTACTTGAGGCTGAACTACGCTAATCACGTCAAAGGAGACGATATAATCGTTCCCAACGAGCACACGTCTATCCGAAATGCGCGGTACGTCGTCGACGTTATTTAACAGTCGAGTTCGCGCCAGCTGCAATAAAACGCGTGATTTAATTAAAGCAACGGGACACGTAGATTAAATCGCAGAATGAAATTAAACAATGCATCGGCGTCAGTCGCGGAATCAAGCGGACTATAACGAGAATGGCATAATAACCGTGCCGAATATTTCGACTGCGAATGGAATTAGGTCAGAGCGTTTCACCGAAAGTTCCAAGGATACTGTGTGTGTTCCCCAGGTCGCCTGTCAGTGAAACCGTGGAAAAAACCATCTTGTGCAACAAAATCTGATCGCTTGATCACGAGCCATAAGGTCGCGCGAGACACACAATTAATGATAATGAAATTTCCGGTCGACGGTGACAAACACGACTCTACATGCTCGACAGGTGGAACGGCCAAGAACGCGAGCATCGAATGATAGAGACAGGCGAGACGTGAATAGAAAAAAGAGGGACAGTAGAAAAAAAAGAAACGAAATCCTTATCGATATTCCATCGATTTCCATATACGAGTGCATTAAGCCGCACAGGGGGACGTAAAAACACTCGACGAGCGAGAGCGGAAAGCAGCCATACGACTACGGCGGAATCCAAACAGAGGGAGGCAAAGCGGGATTCGCGGCGTCGAACTTTGCGAGGAGAGCCTGTTTACATGAAAATCAAGAGACCAAGCGAATGTCGTGGCTCTACCATCCCTCCTCCCCATGGTCTAAAGTAGGTGAAATCATTTCGTATTCTCAATTAACGCTGACGACATAAGCGTCAAGAATAAAGCTTAACAAGAGAATCACAAGGTGCCTTTTTTGGCACACCCCGCTGGAGGATGCAATCGTTTTGCGCACGGATGCTTAGCTATTTTTAATGCTCTTTAACAGCCGCACCCCGACCCCGTAATGACGGACATTAACCAATTAGCGCTCACAGCCATCTTTTGTGTGCGTGTTTTTTTTTCCTTTCGTCTGGCCGCAATTTCGAGATACTGGAACAGCCGTTACAAACGGGCCCGCGGAAAGATGCAACACACGCCGCTCGCCAACCGACTATTTTCAGCGCCATGTGACGCTACGCGCGGGACACACACACTTCAGCCACCCCTCCCGCCCGCGCCGCGGTTTGGCAAAGCTTCGGGGACCCACCAAAGCGAATATTATTTCTGCAGTGACTCGAGACTCTTTGGACAGGATGCCACGATCTGGAAAGGAAACGCGATTGGCTTAACGAAACCGTACGCCGACGTCGCCAGCGGCGCGGAGCTCTCGGAGTCATGAATTTCCGGGTGAAATGAAAAATTCACGGAGGTTTCGCGAGACATTTTAACAGGATTTCACCAGTCCGTTTGAGAACGGACGGATTAGTCGTATCCATGAATTTGTTAGTAGAGTAGAATAATATTGAGGTTCTGTTATTGCTGTTGGAGTGTTTGTCGATATATGTGTACGGGGTGTGTTCCGATGAATGTACACTACCGTTCGAAAGTTTTGAAGCAGTTGGGTACAATCTTACAGACTCCAGTTAGAGATTTTTTATTACAGACTTACATGTAAAATATCTATATTTACTACGCATGACAAAACGAACTTAAAAGCAGCAAAAAAACATATTCTTATCAAATTTTTGTCTTGCCGAAATGATCACATTTATTTAAAATAATTTCTAATAAATTTCTACGCATTCTATTTACTAACTTCTTAAAATATTGTATACCTAATTTGTTTTTATTCTGCTTTAAAGTACTTCCAGAATTGTGTTCATGTTAACAAAAAATAATAGAACACGCACACACGCAAAATATGACAAAATCAAGAATGTTTAAGATAAGTGATTAGAAAAACGATTTTCTTTTTTGCAGACTGGTCAGAATATGGAATAAACTTTTTTACAGGCGGTTACTTTCAAGGAATTAACAAAGTATGATTTGCTTAATTAAAACATAAGACTACTACCAAACATTTGAACAATAGTGTGCTGTTGAGAAGATGAAATAATTGGTATGAACAAGTCGAAACGATAAAGTCAAATATAGGACCATCCATTATTGATTATTTCTTATTGCGTTAGTGTTTTTAAAATCGTCAGGAAGGTGATTTTGTTTGCTGCTTACCCTAATTGGCCATAAATTGATAATTAGGAGGTATCAAGACCGATAAAAAATATCGGATATTACCGCACTTTCGTTCGTATTAATTTTAAGTAGAATTAGCGAGTAATGCACAGACGCGATAGTCAGACTTATACGAAAGTTGAACTGACAAACATTTTTTTCATTCTTTGAACATTCTACAATTTTTCATTATAAGAACCCGTGTAGTTTCCCTAGACTTGGCTGTTCCATTAATTTCTGATTATTCTGTATTATAATACTATGTGAAAGTAACACAATGACGATAAGAGTATGAGGTATTTACGATGTATCCTTTCCAATTCGGAATACAACATTTAATTCAATTTAGTTTTCGTAAGACATAAAAATTCAATAATTGCAAATTTAATTTAAACGAAATTAAATATCCATTTCTAAAGTCAAGCTTGGAACATTTAAGTCTTTCAGCACGAATTTTATAATTACTCTCGGATATAAATTCACTCTTTAAGTGGAGCCCGTATTTTATGGGCAGCTCTCTCTGCGTCATAAGTTAATTTCCTTCTTCAATTTAGATCACACCGAAGTGTCCACTTATCGATCAACTTTCATGGTCGTTTAATTATTTGAAGCTGCATATTTACGGACCAATTAGAACAAGGAAAGTGGCCAGCTTGCAAAGTATGAGTTATATATCAGCCGAAGAAAAATTGGAGCGCTGGTGGGGAATGAATTCCAATTTCCGGACGTATTTTAACGGTATTGAAAGAATGTTTCCCAATATGGTAATGGCAAAGATTATTTATGCGAGCACAGACCCGACATAGATATTAGAAGCCCGGGGAAATATTGTAATGGGAACGAACGTCTTTTCTATACTCAATTCGAATCAACGATTTTCGGCGATAAAATATTACCATAGAAGGAGAAATTCAATTCCTGTGTCCACACAACATATATATGTAGTAAGCATAACATAAATTCGAACGTGGTGTTCAGATTACAAAGCTATTCCTAAAACGGAAACACAAACACAACTGTACAAACAATCACTGAAAAATCAATATACCAATTCAAAATCCTCTTCCACCTATAGGGCTACCAAAAATTACCGGCCAAACTGTATTTTCACAATATCTTTGTCATAACTCTTGTGGGGCCAGTATTTGTTAGAAACAGGAAAACAGATGATTTGTATACAATCAAATTTTGTATAATCACTAAACCTGAAGAAGGAATGTAACCTCAATATGGATATACCAAGAATTCATTCATCTCATACACAGGGTGTAACAAAAATGTTGGAGGACTCTGAAATGGAAGACTAGTGAGATGATTTGTAACGAGTTTTTCCTTAGCAAAAATATTACCCGAGGCTTTGTTAACCAGATATTAACGAAGAACTCCGACCAATTAGAACGCGAGTCTGTCAGCCGAGTTCCCGCGGTAACGTTGGCAATGTGCTGCGATTGGTAGCCAACGTTATCGCGGGAACTCGGCTGGCAGACTCGCGCTCTAATTGGTCGGGGTTTATCGTTAATATCTCGTTAACAAAGTCTCGGGTAACATTTTTGCTAAGGAAAAATTCGTTACAAATCACCTCACTAGTCTCCCATTTCAGTGTCTTCAAACATTTTTGTTACAGCCTGTATTTTTTAAAAGATACATTGAAGTCACAATTTCGCCAGAAACTTTTGGCAGCCATTGTACTCATCTCCGAACAAACTATCCAACACGACATTACAAAAATACATAACCACACCATGTTTTATGAAAATGGCGTCTAATTGCTCGCATCCCTCAATTTCTCCCTCTTCAAATCTCCACCGAATAACCGTTTCAGAAATATCTAAAATCTACAGAAAATGGCCCGAATCAACCGGTAAAAGCGTGTGTGAATTCACGTTTAACAGTTAATACGTTCCACTTTCGATAAACATCGCGAGCATTCGGAACAGGCATTCGAGTCGCGGCAGCGCAGCTCTGGTGCGAGCACGACAAACCGAGTCATAAATCGGCGCGCGACAGGATGCCATATCGATAGATAAATATAACGTATCACTTACCGGGTAAACGCGTGAAGTCGCCTCTCTCGCTGTCGGATGGTTGGGTGGAGCGGGGGGAGTAGGCAGAGTCGCGCACACACTCTAGCGGTTCACGTCCGAGGGGATGGTCGAGGGTTAGGGATGAGAAGAAGGGTTGAGTGGAAGCGTGGGTGCACCGATGTCCCTAACAAAAGTTACGTTAGGCTAGGTCACACATCAACGCCAGATTACACCGAAGACGATCTATCTCCCGCACTCCCCCATGTTCTTCGGCCAGAACGATCTCGCGTTTCGATCCTGCACGTCGACGAACCACGCGCGCACCAACCAGACCGTTCACTGTGTCCTACGCGCCGCGACCGGGAACAGAGCCGAACGTTCAATGGCGTCCAATATCCTTTTAAACGACTGCCGAGAGAGGACGAACGCGAGAGATAGAAAAAAAGCGAGAATCGTCGTTGGCAAACGGGAATCGCGAGCGCTTCGTGCAGGTGATGCGTTCATGCGTTAGATAATCATCTTTCAAAGAAGATCGAACTCGTCCCGCATTCAAGATAGAACATACGACAACACCGAGCGTGTCCCGTAGACAGTTTATATTTCAAAGTTGTTGACAACTCGTGTATGATCACTATTCCGTCTGCTCGTGCGATTCTTCAACCGGTCTGGCATTCCCAGCCTCCCTTCCCTTTCGATTATACGTGAAACGACAACGGAACCTCGCCCCTTAACGAAACCATTTATCTGTTTAAATCTATACGTACTTACCCGAGAAATTTGTATCGGTAAATTGGAATAATCCCTGACGAACGATTCGGAGGAATCAACCGACGCTCGTATAGGTACTAGGTGTACAACAATAGATTTCAACTTCAGACAGTTCTATCACATCACAAGTCAGCTTGAATATATTACACAGAGAAAGTGGTAGTTAGCACGTAAGTAAACAGTCGCGTATAATATGGATAAACGTTGCTGTTGCAATGTATATCGTACCGTTTTTCACCGTGAAAGATCAATTTACGACGATATCCGAAAGATTGTCTGTCCCAGTCGGCGTGCGTAGAACATTGTTTGAAAGGAAAAAAAAAGGAAAATGATGCAAACAAACGAGGGAAACAACGTGGTTAAGACTCGCGTAACCACCTTTCGCGAGTACGCACACACGCGTACACCGTAGGATAGAGGACTGCCGAGAGAGGGCGACAGAACACCCTCACCGATGCGCGGTTCGAGTGCGACTGAGCGAGTCGCAGCGAGCCCGTCGAGCCGAAAGCCACAAGCCGCGTCAGCCGACCGGCGGCGACGGACCAATCAGGGCTGTCCTCTGCGCAACTACCCGACACCCAAGAATTGACCACATGCTCGCCCATTCACCCTTTCTTCCTGCCTGTCGCCTGTTCTTTCTTCTTTTTCACTCCCCCCCACCCTGTCTCCTCGACGCGATAAGACATCGAAATCCGCGCAACCCCTTTATTCCATCCAACGGCCATTTATCGCGTTACGAATTCTTACGATAAATGCATTCATGCTGCTTCCGATGCGCGAAGTTTTCTTAATACGTTTCCGTCGTGATTTGTAATGTATCGCGAGTGTATTACGAAATTGTCGAAGGTCTGAAATAAATATTGTTTAGGGGATGTTAAAATCCGATGAACAGCGCTTATAGTACGGTAGTGAATGTTTTTGCTTGCTGCTTGGAAGAACGCCTGTATCGGTGGTACTATTTTGAAATTGATTCGCAATCGTCTCAATGTCCCAGTGCTAAGAAGGTGTGTTTCTAATGACTGCATGATAAGAACTGATAGTCCTGATACTCTTTCCTCTCTTTCTGTCTGCGTCTTCGTTCAGCTTAAGCAATTTTTTCGTTACCAGCCGTGTCGTGTTAAACGTTTTAATTACATTTCTGACACGGTTACAGAAAGGCATCAAAGGAGTGTACATGCGTTAAAGTTTGGTATTACTGTACTAGGACCTTCGCGGTGTTGATGACCTCGGCCAGATCTTAAAATCGGAACAGCGCCTCCTGTCATCGTAATTAATCGTGAGTGAGTTTGTTGTACATTTGGATCACGACTGTATTATGATGTCTATGTATATTTGCTCCATAGAATTATTTATTTATTGTTCAGGATTATTCTACTACTGAAGTGATGTTTCATTTCATGTCCCGTGAAACCAATGAAATTTATAAACAATTTTTTTGTGTTATATTTTTCCACCATATTGTTTCAGAACCTATCGAATTTAATTATCACACTGTTAAACACGTAAAATACACTATAACAGTTTAGAAGCGTTTCTGATAGATCTATATGAGCTGAATACGAATCTGCAAACCGTTTCTTCCCAGCATCCAGTTTTTGAAAAAATCATTTTTTTTAAAACTTGCAAATTTTCAACTTTGGAGGTTAGTTGTGCTTTTACAGTAATAGTTATTCAGTTCTTGTGACATGAAATAATTCTCTCGACTTGCCCGACACAAAATGATGTAAATTGTTATTATAACCTAGAGATCTCTAAATATGTTTATATAATGATCGTAGTGAAAAGACACCGAAAACGCACAAATTGTTACTGATATTCTTTAATTTATTTCAAAACCTAAGAGTACTTATTACGTAAACCTTATTGCTTATTGCACAAATAACTGTTTTGCATTCTCACGTAAGAAAAAATCGAATAAATCATTTATTTACTATTGAAGAAAAATAAAATATTATAAAATAAATATTAATAAAATATTCATGGGGTTCCTCAGACCCCACCTTATCAATTAAGGGTTAAAAATTATTCATTTTATATGATTTTGAATTTCAATTTTGCAACCATCGTGCATCATTTCCGTGTACATTATAAGAATATAAGAGAAACAAACTGTAAACCCACAGGTTGTCCATAATAAATATATAATACAAACGAATCGAAATTTTTCTTTGTCCCCTGCGTTTCTCGTTCCAAACTTTACACATTCATAGATTACCACGATAAAACTATCCGAAAAATAAAAAATCTTTAAAGTTTTTCTTTTCCGAGGACCTTGCGAAACCACCCGACATCTGACCATGGCGCCAAAGTTTCCGTGGCCTTGAAGCCATTCGCACACCGAGTTCTTTAAGCTCATTCAGATTACAGCCTTTGCAGAGAGCTCGGCTAAATCAGGGAATTAAAATTAATTGTTAGTCTTTGAGTTTGTATTATCACGCTCTGAAAAGAACGGACAAAGGGAAAGTGATTAGTCCCCGTTCACCGACGCGCTCTATTGCAGCCGCAATTGCCGCGACAGTTCGTCCGTTCCTCCGTTACACCCGATGAATTCCGCGGAAGCTGGTCCGTTATTAGTAAGCCGTTTGTTTCAATTTCACGTGACAATCAACGAAATTCAATTGCCTTCTTTCCCGTTTCTTTTGTCCTGCGCAGCGCTGCACAGTGGTCGATTATTCTAAAAAGTGGGACTACAATCAGTATTACTTGAAAACTCACTTTATTGACAAATAATAAAATTAAACATGCCTCTTAATCTTCGTAGATAGATGTATCATTCCTGTCAAGTAAAGACTTCACATCATCATTGAGCATGACAGTTTTTTTAATGAAAATCTCACGAGCCCTGTTATTACGGTGTTCGACATACTACAAAGCATATGGAACAGGTCTTTCACGATTGCACGTCTTGAAAATTTTCGGGGGTTATTTTCGCAAACCATTCTGGCCACCCCGAAAGCTCGCAGGCACTTGAGCTAATTTACAACTTTCAGCCTTTAGAACTGAGCAAACCACAAAAGCCACAGCTATTTTGATATTCTGCAATTGCAGGAACGCGTATTCTGTTAGATACAACAAGAAACAATTCATTCCAACACATTCCAAAGAAATTGCGTGCCAGTATTCATGTTACGGGCTAGAGTAAATGTGTCAGTTACTGACCCTCTCCTCGTTACTGTACATGTATTAAAATTTTTATGTAAAATTTAATTAACAATTAGTATAATTGAACTGAAAGTGTAAATTATTAACACTTATAACAGAGTAATATTATTTATTGAAATTATGTGGTGACGATTTGGTGAGACTTCGCCACGAATTTTATTTAAAAGCTTAAGGGACACCCTGTAAATGAAGCTATAAAATAAAAAGAATAATACTCCCCAAACCCAAAAGAATATACTATGGGTCTATAAAACTCATTTAGGTATCGGTAAAATTTATAATACAACCGATTTGAAGAAAATATTTTGTTAATTTAACATAATCCAGTAACTGAAACAAAATTTTGATTCGTTTCTCTTACTGTATGCAGTAACTGGACCCATTTTCGCGTTTCCCCGATGTATGCGTCGATTAGCCCTCTAACGACAAGCTAAATCTGAACACTTACATTTACTTTTAGAGAAACTACTTAACAGCAACTAACAATAACACGTGTACCTACGCATTAGTTTGTCTTGTTTATTAGAATAATATTGTAAGTTTAAAAACTGTAGTAATAATTGTTCTAAAATGTTCGAGAAGGAAATTTTACACAGTAACTGAGACACAGTAATCAGTACAGGTATTCAATAATTGACACACAGTTATGAATACAGGTACACAGTAAGTGACACACATTAATTCGTTCCTGACGCTTTTTCTCAACCGCTC